>NW_026716674.1:0-12030 GCF_029784015.1 Lycium ferocissimum
TTTTCCATCCTTCATATTAGCTCTTAAGCTATCCAATACCGTTCTCTTTGTCATACTCTTTTCGTATATACGTCCATTTTACGGCGTCGCACTACTCAAAGCTTGTGCGAACTTCTCATATTACCTTAAACATTATCTGGGACTTCTATCCACTTATTGTCGGTTTCCCCGACCTTACTAATTCACTTCAGTAAAGGGTCTCCTTAGTAGCTCAAGCGTTCATATCAAATACTCTACCGTATCAACTATTTCTATCTTATCCTTGCATTTTTCTCACCTGCTTCCCCCCTTTTGGGGTGTACCTATACCATTATCCTGTTTATCCTTCGCCTCATATCCTTATTCCTCATCTCAATTAAACAGCGCTTTTATCCGTATTAAGCATCAAGGTCCCCTTAGAATATTTTCTTTACCCCAACCTATATTGGGTGCTTCCTTTGGTATTCCCTCATCACTTCTCCCCTTTGTGCCTATCTCTTTCATCCATTATTCATCCTTTCCCTTGCTTAACTCACTTACTCGTAATTCCTTTTTAACTACGCGCCTGTACTGTAGTTGTACGTCCATATTTCGCAAATGTTCTGCTACTTTTATTCTCAGCCTGGAGAATCCTTACAATTTCCGCTCGACAATGTTGATCCATCACCTTCATATATGCATATATATAATTACTATCAACTAGCCCGCAAAATACGTCCGAACGCTGTTCAAGCCTATCCTAATTCCCAGGGCTGTGATGCACTCCCTGTCTCTTCACTAAGCAAGTTTGCCCCGTCCTACGTGTCTTTTTATGGTCTCCAACCATTTCGTATACTCTAATTTCCCTTAGGATACTCTAGCTTCTCATTTGCCTCTTGTATCTCAATTTGTAGAACTTTTGGTTTTCTTCCCAGGGGGGTCACCCATCCTGAAATTGCTCCCTCCTGAGCACGCTTAACCCCGAAACTTTGATGGAATTCGGTGCCTTAATGCTAATGTCATCGCGTCCACTTCATCGATGACCTTTATTACTCGATCTGAAGCCAATCAAAACTTTACAACTTCCGAGATATTCTCGTAATACGTCCTTTCTTCTACAATGACCGTTTTGCCCTTTTTAATTCCGATGTTCACCTTCCGCCCGCATGTATGACTATTTCTGTCCGGCGCCCGGCTCCACGTAAGAACAAGTATATCGGTCCAACCTTACCTTTTCGACTTTCCATATCATCATTCGGCTTTTTTCCGCCGATACTGGGCGCCTACGAGAATCAACGATTAATATAATGAATCTTACTTCCTATGACTTGGCTCTATCGCACGATCTAATGACAGAAAGAAGGTCAACCATTCCTAAATGCCCCGTAGCCTCCTGTTTATAAATGTGGCCGGCTTCACACCCATAAACAGGACTCTACCGGACACGACTTTGCAGACATCCCTTAGACCGACTTTGCTCGATACCACTTTGTCACACCCCGACTTTACTAGGGTGTGATGGGCACCGAAACCCCATATACGGAGTCGAGCCGAACCCCGCTAATTCATATTACACATATGAACTAATGAATTAGTAAGAAATGAATACATAGAATTTTTTTTTCCATAAGTAAAGTCTGACATCATATAAGACTCGTAACATGAGACGCGATAACATATTGGCTGTTGGAGCCGCTTACAGACTGACAACCCATTACCCACGACTCTGTCTGCAAAGTCTCTAACTATGAACAAATCATCATGGCACATACTGCGACTCGGCGGCCTCCGGGACAAGTGGAGCCTACCAACCCCGCTGGACATCTTCTATGCTAGCTTCGGCTAAATACAGGTTCACACGCGGCATGAAACGCACCCCGAAGAAGAGGGGTCGGTCGAGCAATGTCGAGTATGTAAGACATGGATGGTAACATAGAAAGAGACATAATCATGTGCAACAACGGTATGGATATGTAGAGCATATCCTGTACATATGAGACATATCACGTATAAGGGAGTAAAAAGCGTGCATATGGAACATGTCATGTGTAAAGGCACACCTTTGTACATATGGATCATATCATGTAAAACTGTAACCAGTACATATGAATCATATCATGTAAGCTGTGACCTGTGCATATAGTGCCCCTCGGGGGCGGATGCCATGCATGCTTGTGCGGTCATATGGTATCATAGCGCCGAACAAGCGGCTCACCCACATAGCGCCGAAATACGTCGGCTCGCCCATATATCCCGCGTCCGGGCATCCCGCGTCCGGGATGATAAGCACCGACCAGGTCGCAATGAAACATGTATCCTTCCCATTCTCCACATATACATGTATCCCATCCCCCCAACCCATATACAGGTATGGCATGCGAGAGCCCAAAGAAAGTCATGTATCCATCGGAGTGACGAAAGGTCGGGAAACCTCGATCGCATTATGGAGTAATCATGGCCGCTTTGTCTCGCCTTGAAGGATCGATAATCATAAGGCGAGACTACCAACGGAGAATAACATTAAGAGAACGTAGAACATATCATATTGTATCATATCATATCATGTCATATCATCTCATATCATATCATATCATGTCATATCGTGTCATGTCATATCATATCATGTCATGTCATATCATATCGTATCATGTCATAGCATATCGTGTCATAGACATTTTCTCATATTTAGCATCATCTTTGTCATTGTAAAATCGGAGTCGTCGTTCTAGATATAGAAACTTTCAAAAGAATTGTAAAACTCATTTTGGAGAAGAATAAATATTTTGGAAAACATTAGGAACTTTTATGAAGAAACTCATGCCTTGGAATTGAGGGATTAATTAAAACAACTATTATTTAGTAGTCGGAAAGATGTCCAAAAGTTTCCTTTAACTGTAATACGGAAATAAGCCAAATGGAGCCATAGGAGGAAATTAGGAATAATGGGCCCACCTCGAGTCAAATGAGGCGGCGTACACAGTTTACGTATAATACGTTTCTTGACATGACTTATGAGAGTTTTAGGGTAAACGGATCCTATTCATGCAAGTTCTAGGTGTTTAGACAATTCTTTCAACTATTCATGAGCTTTTAATTCAATTCTACTGAATGAATAGTAGTCAAACTCAAGCTCGGATTTCTAGGATTAGAGTAATCCCCGAGACACGTATTCAAGCCTATTACATCTAAGACATGCCAGAGAAGGAAGGTGAAGTCTTACATACCTTTTTCCGTTTCTTACGCTCCTCCAAATTCAAGTTCCAATTTCGCCAACATCTACAATTTGGTCATATTTACCAAATGTTAACTTGAGCATCTAAAAGTAAATTCTCAAAGTAACACTTGTCTACAAAAATTTGAAAGCATTTCCCCTGTAAATGCGCCATCTCAGATTCTAACTCGGCCCATTTTCATCAACAACAATCCGGGAATGCAACCCGGCCAAACCAACAACAATACCAACAATTATTCTAGCAATACTATAATGATCCAATGCTACCGAATCCTCCAACTTCAACAAAAGTATTAACCACACATTTTTCTTATTCTAGATTCATAACCCATATCAACAACCATGCATTAACAACATCATTCATGTAAATATAAGGGAACATTCTAACATTGCATTAACTTCTCCAATAACCCGCAACCAACTTCCATTTTATTTCTAACCATTAAACTTTCATTTTTCATCATGGAGTTCACAACATCAACACTCAAACTATTTAATAACATTATTTCATCATACCTACACCATATGACCCCATTCGGCCCCCAACACAAATCTATTTCATGAATTTCATCCGTTTCTTCATGCTACAACATATACATATCATTCATAACACATTTAAAAGAAGATTGAACACATACCTTTATCCTTTCACTTCTCAACTTGGCTAGGGTTCATGAATTGCCCGAACTAATGCTTAGCTTGCTCCAACAACTCCCCCGTGTTGTTAGGGACGTTCCACTTGATTGATTTGCTAGAAGAAAACAATTTTCTTGATCAATTCTCTTCCCCCTTTTTTTTTTCCTCATGGCCGAATAGGCTCCATCTTGTTCTTTCTCTTCTCTTTTTTTTTTGTTCATGCTTTCTCTCCAATTATCTTCAAATAAAAGATGAACTCCCTCCTATATATATATATATATCAAGTCATGTGAGGGGCACATGCCCCTCTCTCTAGAATTTTCTTTTAATTTCTAGCAAAGATGACTTATTTGTCATCTTTTTTTTTTTTTCTTTTTTTTTTCCTCACATGGTCAATATGACCTCCTTGGATCATTCAAGAAACTTATGCGAAATTCCCGTTTTGCCCCTCGACTTTTCTCAATATTACCATTTTGCCCCTAGCCTTCCGCATTATTTCCACGGCCATTTTGCGAATTTATCTCTTTTCCCTTAACATTCCACGCCAATAATAATATTCATAAGCGGCTTGCGCATTAAAACAAAACCGGGGAATGGCCTTGCCCTTAACTTCCCGCAATTGTCTTAAAATATTCCGACGTACAAAATGCGGGATATATAGCATCCTCCCCCCCTTTGGAACATTCGTCCTCGAATGTTCAACTAGTCGTACGGGGTCTCATAAGCACCTCGGGGGAGCTCCCTTTACGAAGTTATTTTCCATCCTTCATATTAGCTCTTAAGCTATCCAATACCGTTCTCTTTGTCATACTCTTTTCTGTATATACGTCCATTTTCTGGCGTCGCACTACTCAAAGCTTGTGCGAACTTCTCATATTACCTTAAACATTATCCGGACTTCTATCCACTTATTGTCGGTTTCCCCGACCTTACTAATTCACTTCAGTAAAGGGTCTCCTTAGTAGCTCAAGCGTTCATATCAAATACTCTACCGTATCAACTCTTTCTATCTTATCCTTGCATTTTTCTCACCTGCTTCCCCCCTTTTGGGGTGTACCTATACCATTATCCTGTTTATCCTTCGCCTCATATCCTTATTCCTCATCTCAATTAAACAGCGCTTTTATCCCGACGGTAAGCATCCAAGGTCCCCTTAGAATATTTTCTTTACCCCAACCTATATCGGGTGCTTCCTTTGGTATTCCCTCATCACTTCTCCCCTTTGTGCCTATCTCTTTCATCCATTATTCATCCTTTCCCTTGCTTAACTCACTTACTCGTAATTCCTTTTTAACTACGCGCGCACATCTCTTGTAGTTGTACGTCCATATTTCGCAAATGTTGCTCGCTACTTTTATTCTCGCACGAATCCTTACAATTTCCGCTCGACAATGTTGATCCATCACCTTCATATATGCATATATATAATTACTATCAACTAGCCCGCAAAATACGTCCGAATTATTTTCAAGCCTATCCTAATTCCCATTTGCATGCACTTTTGTCTCTTCACTAAGCAAGTTTGCCCCGTCCTACGTGTCTTTTTATGGTCTCAATCATTCCGTATACTTTCTAATTTCCTTAGGATACTCTAGCTTCTCATTTGCCTCTTGTATCTCAATTTGTAGAACTTTTGGTTTTCTTCCCGGGGGGAGTCACCCATCGAAATTGCTCCCTCCTGAGCACGCTTAACCCCGAAAATTTGATGGAATTCGGTGCCTTAATGCTAATGTCATCGCGTCCACTTCATCGATGACCTTTATTACTCGATCTGAAGCCAATCAAAACTTTACAACTTCCGAGATATTCTCGTAATACGTCCTTTCTTCTACAATGACCGTTTTGCCCTTTTTAATTCCTGATGTTCACCTTCCGCCCGCATGTATGACTATTTCCTGTCTGGCGCCCGGCTCACGTAAGAACAAGTATATCAGTCCAACCTTACCTTTTCTGACTTTCCATATCATCATTCACCTTTTTCCGCCGATACTGGGCGCCTACGAGAATCAACGATTAATATAATGAATCTTACTTCCTATGACTTGGCTCTATCGCACGATCTAATGACAGAAAGATGGTCAACCATTCCTAAATGCCCCGTAGCCTCCTGTTTATAAATGTGGCCGGCTTCACACCCATCGCGGGACTCTACCGGACACGACTTTGCGTGACAACCCTTAGACCAACCTGCTTCGATACCACTTTGTCACACCCCGACTTTACTAGGGTGTGATGGGCACCCGACCCCATATACGGAGCCGAGCGAACCCGCTAATTCATATTACACATATGAACTAATGAATTAGTAAGAAATGAATACATAGAATTTTTTTTTTCCATAAGTAAAGTCTGACATCATATAAGACTCGTAACATGAGACGCGATAACATATTGGCTGTTGGAGCCGCTTACAGACTGACAACCCATTACCCACGACTCTGTCTGCAAAGTCTCTAACTATGAACAAATCATCATGGCACATATACTCTGACTCGGCGGCCTCCCGGAGACAAGTGGAGCCTACCAACCCCGCTGGACATCTTCTATGCTAGCTTCGGCTACTCATCGGGTTCACACAACGGCATGAAACGCAGCCCCCGAAGAAGAGGGGTCAGTACGAGCAATGTACTGAGTATGTAAGACATGGATGGTAACATAGAAAGAGACATAATCATGTGCAACAACAGTATGGAGATGTAGAGCATATCCTGTACATATGAGACATATCACGTATAAGGGAAAGGCAGTGCATATGGAACATGTCATGTGTAAAGTCAGAATCCGTACATATGGATCATATCATGTAAAAACCGTAACAAAGACATATGAATCATATCATGTAAAAGGCGCGACTGTGCATATGAGTGCC
Source organism: Lycium ferocissimum (assembly GCF_029784015.1). Lineage (NCBI taxonomy): Eukaryota > Viridiplantae > Streptophyta > Magnoliopsida > Solanales > Solanaceae > Lycium > Lycium ferocissimum. The sequence continues at coordinate 6,696 of NW_026716674.1, forward strand.
CACGGGGGCGGATGCCATGCATGCTTGTACGGTCATATGGTATTATAGCGCCCGAACAAGCCGGCTCACCCACATAGCGCCGAAATACGTCGGCTCGCCCGTATATCCCGGCATCCCGTCCGGGATGATAAGCCAGCCGACCAGGTCGCAATGCGTAGCGAAACATGTCTCCCTTCCCATTCCCCACATATACATGTATCCCATCCCCCCAACCCGTATACAGGTATGGCATGCATGAGAGCCCAAAGAAAGTCATGTATCCATCGGAGTGACGAAAGGTCGGAAACCTCCGATCGCATTATGGAGTAATCATGGCCGCTTTGTCTCACCTTGAAGGATCGATAATCATAAGGCGAGACTACCAACGGAGAATAACATTAAGAGAACGTAGAACATATCATATTGTATCATATCATATCATGTCATATCATCTCATATCATATCATATCATGTCATATCGTGTCATGTCATATCATATCATGTCATGTCATATCATATCGTATCATGTCATAGCATATCGTGTCATAGACATTTTCTCATATTTAGCATCATCTTTGTCATTGTAAAATCGGAGTCGTCGTTCTAGATATAGAAACTTTCAAAAGAATTGTAAAACTCAGCTTTGGAGAAGAATAAATATTTTGGAAAACATTAGGAACTTTTATGAAGAAACTCATGCCTTGGAATTGAGGGATTAATTAAAACAACTATTATTTAGTAGTCGGAAAGATGTCCAAAAAGTTTCCTTTAAGCGTAATACGGAAATAAGCCAAATGGAGCCATAGGAGGAAATTAGGAATAATGGGCCCACCTCGAGTCAAATGAGGCGGCGTACCACAGTTTACGTATAATACGTTTCTTGACATGACTTATGAGAGTTTTAGGGTAAACGGATCCTATTCATGCAAGTTCTAGGTGTTTAGACAATTCTTTCAACTATTCATGAGCTTTTAATTCAATTCTACTGAATGAATAGTAGTCAAACTCAAGCTCGGATTTCTAGGATTAGAGTAATCCCCGAGTGGAACGAAAATCGAAACCTATTACATCTAAGACATGCGGGAAGGAAGGTGAAGTCTTACTACACTTTTTTTTTGTTTCTTACGCTCCTCAAATTCAAGTTCCAATTTCACCAACATCTACAATTTGGTCATATTTACCAATATATATATATATTATAGCATCTAAAAGTAAATTCTCAAAGTAACACTTGTCTACCAAAATTTCTTCGGCATTTCCATTCCTTTCTTTTTAAATGCGCCATTTTTTTTAAAATTCTAACTCGGCCCATTTTCATCAACAACAATACCGGGAATGCAGCAAAACATTTGCAACAATACCAACAATTATTCTAGCAATACTATAATGATCCAATGCTACAGCCCCAATCCTCCAATACTTCCACAAAAGTATTAACACACATTTTCTTATTCTAGATTCAAATAATTTTGGTAAATGGTCTTCAACAACCATTCCATTAACAACATCGTTCATGTAAATATAAGGGAACATTCTAACATTGCATTAACTTCTTCAATAAAGTAACCAACACATTTTATTTCTAACCATTAAACTTTCATTTTTTCATCATGGAGTTCACAACATCAACACTCAAACTATTTAATAACATTATTTCATCATACCTACACCATACACCCCATTGGCCACCCCAACACAAATCTATTTCATGAATTTCATCTAGTTTCTTCATGCTACAACATATACATATCATTCATAACACATTTAAAAGAAGATTGAACACATACCTTTATCCTTTCACTTCTCAACTTGGCTAGGGTTCATGAATTGCCCGAACTAATGCTTAGCTTGCTCAACAACTCCCCATCTTGTTAGGGACGTTCCACTTGATTGATTTGCTAAAGAAAACAATTTTTCTTGATCAATTCTCTCCCCCTTTTTTTTTTTTTCTCCTCGTGGCCGAATAGGCTCCATTGTTGTTCTTTCTCTTTTTTTTTTTTTTTTTTGTTCATGCTTTCTCTCCAATTATCTTCAAATAAAAGATGAACTCCCTCCTATATATATATATATATCAAGTCATGTGAGGGGTGTTATATCCCGTACTTTTAAACGTCGGGTTATTTGCCGAGGTGGGGCCCACACGTCGAGATATTTTTGGAACATCTGAGAAATCATATGAATTATATATGTAAAGTTAAACACAACTCATGAAGGACCCTTGGGTCAAATCAAAGTGGAAACCCTCCAAGCGAATATTCTTAAGAAAACGTTTTCAGTGACCTGACTTCGAGGGGCAAAAACGGCATTATAAGTTTGGAATTTGGAAAAATACCGAGAAATAGAAGTTGTAGATAATTGAATTAGCTTTCAACCATAGGTCGTGGGTTCCCAGGCGATATCTGTACAAGGAGATATGAACGTTTTAAGGTCGAAAGGTCAGTGGGCTAGGCCCAACTCGTGACCAACCGGATTGGCCCAAAAATGGAAAGAAAAATTTAGGGCCCAATAGTGAGGGTGGCCGGCCATAATGGCCCAACCCATGGGTTTTGATTAATTTGTCATGTGATAAATAAGGTGGAAAGGATCATTTATCCATTAGAAACATCAAGAACAAAAACAAGAACAAGAATAGCCACAAAAGAAGGCCATTCGGCCTTGGTGTGCAAATTTTTGCCCATAAAAAATCTTGGTCCAAAAATTATTGTCTTGTGATAATCCTACTAATTTGAAGGTCCTCTACAACATGGTGCAATTGTTTGGGAAGAAAGAGTGCTTGTTTCTTCAATATGACAACTTGTTTAAGTGAAGAAGATTAAGGAAAAGGTAAGGATTCATTCCATGTATTTATGTTATGAAGGTTTATTTGTGTTGTAGTAGATGGAAATGAGTAGAATTCATGAAAATATGGAAGTTTGTAAAGTGGGTGTGCATATGCATGTGTGGCCGTGTGTGTGTGTAATGTATAGGTGTGATGAGTTAAATTGTATGTTGTCTTCTAGTTGTGTAGGATGGAATGTATATTGAGAATGGAAGTTGAATGAATTTGATGGAAGATGGAAAAATTTGAATGTTAGCCGTGTGGTGTTTGAAGTTGGAATGAGAATGAATTAACTTGGTTTAACATGTTTGTTGTGTTGTGGTGATGCTTGCAATGTAAATAAAGGTAAAATAATGTGAGTTTGCAATTACATGGAAAGTAGAAGTTTATGCCGTTTTAGTGTGATTTTATGACATTATGGAAATGGAGTTGTTAAGGTGCAAATTATGATGATTCTTGATGAATTTGGGATATGGAAACATGTTATGAGTAAGCGTGTTAAAGATTAGAAGTTTCGGATGAATTATGACTTTGGTGGAAAGTTGTATATTTTGTATATCGTATGCATATTTTGTACAAATGATATGAAATGTTTCTAAACTATATTGTGATGATCATGGTTAATGATGAATGTGAAATCCATGAGATTTGTTTGGAAATTTGAAATTTGAAATGGAAGTATTGCTTTATGTAGAAAAGAAGAATATTGACGTTAGAACCATTTTGGTGTGATTCGTGATAACTTTGGTATTGTGGGCTGTGTTGTTGATATATATATTGAGCCGAGCTAAGTCTCGGGGTGTTAAATGTATAGGGGAAGTGCTGCCGAAATTTCGGTAGCAAATATGAAGTTAAGTGAATTCTTAAATCTTGAAATTCCTAATTGGTAACTTTGACCATTTGTAGATTTTGGACGAAACGGGATTTGAGTTTTGACGAGCGTGGAGCGCTTATAAGGTATGTAAAGCTATCCTTTTCTTCTTTTGGCATGTCCTAGACATACTAGGTTAAAATTGGAACCTCGGGAATAACTATGCTCTTGGAAACCCGAGTTTAATTTTGAGTACTATTCATTCGAGCGCAATTGAATCAAAAATCCCTCTATTTGGTGAAAAGAGTGCGCAAACCCTTGTAACCTTCGCAAATGTATTTGATTCGCTTGAAACTCTTATGAATGATCTTGGGGAGCCTAATGTTTGCAATTTAGGTCCGCCGCCTCAACTTGACTCGAGGTGGGCCCCGCAAGTCCCGAAATTTCCTTATTTGGTTTCTTTGTCTTATTTTCGTATGATATGAAAAGGAAACATTTACTATGACTCTAAAGTCCGTTTGAAATATCCTGTGCTGTTAGTTGAACGTTTTTTTCACTATGAATGATACGGAATCTCCTGAGAATGATCTACGATGTATTTTTTCGAAAAATAGTTAACTTAAAAGTCCCGAAATTTTGTATACTAATTCGATTAACTCGAGCACTCGTTTTGAGCCTTCGATACTAATGTATATGTATATGAATATGAAATTAAGTGTCGAGTCCCGAAATCTATTTTTGATATGCATATGGTTTACTACTCCGCTCGTGCGGTGATTATGATTTCGTTCGCAGTACCGGGCCGGTTTGTGATCGTGCGCGCTATGATAAATTCGGCGGTATCTTTGTGTTACGGTTCGAGACCTACTTGTAGGGCCGGGTTCCATTATGGAATTATCTTTGTGATATGGCTTGATATATGCGATGATATGATATGTTTGATGATACGATATGTTTGATGATACGATATGTTGTGTTCGGGGTGTACGGAGATTTGAAACCTTCTGGAGTATGCTGTGTTGTGGCACCAGCGTCGGAGTTGTCACACCCCGATCTTACTAGGGGGTGATGGGCACCGAGCCCGTAATCGGAACGGCGAACCCGGCTCTTATTGCATATTTGAACTTTAGTTTTTTTCGACTAGCATAAGCATACATAGTACAATTATGAACATAAACTAGTAACTACGATCATACTATGCGGTAACCAGGGACAATCGGGGTACCCGATAGCTGCGTACGTATACGTACACGAGCCTCTGAAACTTATAGTACACGTATACATAGAAAGAGGGCGTCTTTGCGGGTGCGGGATATGTATACAAAAATAGTACCAAGGGGTAGACTCCGGGGGGGCTCGCGGAGCGCGCACGAAAATGTGAGGAACTCCCTGGGGATCGACTCCGGCTGTCTGCCGACTGCGCGGCATGAACGCGGCGCCCGCCGGAAGGGCGTCGGTGCGAATAATGTGTGTACCGAGTATGTAAGACATAGAAAATAACATAAACAAGAGCATAGATTATAGTAACAATATCGAGGGGTCATGGATATATATGCGAGATAAGGATGTACTTTGTGCATAGGAACGCCTTTTCGGACGGGATATCATGCATGCTTGTTTTTCCTTTTGAAAACAAAACATTTCTTTTCATAGGCATAGAAAGTAAATTTATATCGTATCATAGCATAGCATAGTATATCATAGTATCATAGCATAGCATAGTATGT
>NW_026716675.1:0-25961 GCF_029784015.1 Lycium ferocissimum
TGCGTTTCGTAATCGTATACATACCCTAGACATATATTCATATACATATATTCTTATACATATGCTCTTATACACATATTTCTACCCGGCATCGCGAGCTCGGGGACTCATTATAGCCCTTCATAGGCACCCATACATATAATAGCTCGTAGGCATCTTTGACATCATTCTTCCTTTGTCATTATACTAACATCAACACTACCGTTACGTCTACATTATAGACTTGCTAGTCATATGAGGAACTTTGGTCAAGCAATAGTACATATCAGGGATCGTGAGCTTATGAGCTCGGAATGTCAACCAAGTAGGCCTAACATACTCATATAGAGGAATTAGGAATTTGGCCAAGAACCATGCCTTATGAAAGAAGGGTTAGCCTTACATACCTTTTTTTGTCGCACTATTCTATGCTCGTACGACTCCTTCCGATGATAGCGTTTAAACCTTCATTAATATCATAACAATGGCCATTAGTCATACACATTATGCTCTCTATCTAGGTTTCTCAATTTGCTTCTAATCTACCCATAATCATGGTCATAATTCCCAACTTCATCCATTCATCTAAAGTGTCTAGTTCATGTTCTTAACACCATTCATAACACATTTACATCACAACCCAACAACATTCATGATTCAATTCCAACTATGCCTCAAAAAACGTCACTATTCATCATTCACAACCCAATTTGCTATTCTCTTATAATGACCAAGTATTTCAACTCCCAAATACCTTAAACAACATATAAATATCATGAATCTTACCTTAGATGCTTTAGGAATAAGCCTTGGTTGCTAATACTCCTCTTTGAGCAAAACCCTAGTTTTTCTCCATTTGGATTTCTTGGCTTGGGTGATCTTTGATGATTTCCTTTACTCTTGCTCCACTTATTTAGTGTTGTTGATCCTCAGATATCCTCGAAAACTTGTATAATAAATGTAGAGAGAGATTCTAGAGAGAAGTAGTGAAATGATGAAAATGAAATAAACAAGTCTTGGTCCTTATATTTAATGACTTGAAAATACTGTCTTTGGGGGAACGGTGGTCGTCCATGGAGGTTTACGGTCCGTATTCCACTTTACGGACCATCCCTCGCGGGTCGTCTTTAAGCTTAAGGCTGAAACGAAAACCTCGGCAACATGCATGGTGATTTACGACCATGGTTTACGGGCCGTAAATCACTTCACGGTCCGTCCACCAGGTCGTATTTAACCATTTCTCGGCTGGGCAGCAAGTTTGAAGTTTTTCATGACAGTTTACGACCTCCCGAGTTTACGGACCGTATACCGGTTTACGGTCCGTATTTTCACTTTACGACCCATCAAGTATTTCAAACCTGCAACTTTTCATTTTCCAAGACTTTTCGTTCTAATCGTCCTCATCCATTTTCATGCATTACTAGCTCATTTACTTACATTGCCCATGAAACATTATACACTCGCACTCCGCGCACTCATCACTAGTTCGTCCGCTTGCGTACCAACGGGAAATTTTCCGAGGTGTAACATGAAACTCGGGGGTGCTATATGTATAGGGGAGGTGCTGCCCAATTTTTATAAAACAATATTGGCCAAAGATTGGAAATTGTGAGTCTCAGGAATAGTAACTGGTCAATATGACCATTTGCGGATTTTTGGCGAAACGGGACCGAGTTTCGACGAGCTCAACAAGCGAGAAAGGTATGTAAAGCTTACCTATTCTTTATTTGGCACGTCCTAGACCTATTAGGCCGAAACGGGACCTCGGGGATAACTACTTTCCGAAAATTCGAGTTTGATTTTGAATACTATTAATTAGCAAGACAATTGAATCATAACGCTTGCTTTTGGATATAAGGATGCTTCGACTTTCGTATCTTTTGCAAACGAATCCGAATCGCTTCGAAACTTTTCTAAATAACTTTATGGAGCCCAATGATTAAAAACTTACGCCCGCCGCCTCGGTTGACCCGAGGTGGGCCCACTATTTCCGATTTTACCCTTATGTGTTTATGACTTGTCTTCCAACGGCTTTAAAGGAAACGTTTTTACTACTCTTCTATTTACTACTTAAAAATCGTTTTAAATATTCCATTAAGTCCGATGAAACGTTTTGATATGTACTTTGACTCCGAATGTTCTGTCCTGACACAACTTACTGTGATGTCCGAAAGGTACGTACTATGATGCCGTCCGATTTCATTACCTTGATTTGTCATTCGCTATGCCTCATTGAGTCTCTGGAAATTTTATGGTGTTTTATTGCATTTAGTTTCTCACTACTCCACTCGTGGATGCCTCAATGTTTCCCACACTGAGCCCGGGCCAGGATATGTTCTCAAGCGTATTTCTCTGCATTGTTCGCCGCGCCCCGGTGTGAGGGGGCAGGTATATACGTGCATGGGTTGTGGTGTATGATGTGCCATGTACGCTTATGCTGATATCTGTTGATTATGTTCTGATATGGCCATTTGGTATGTTATGATTTGTTTCGGAGATATTCCCTACTCTGAAGTATGATGTGTTTTGGCGCCGGAGACGGGCGCCTCGTTCGTTCACCGAGTCCCATAGCGGGGCCGGCTTTTGCATATGTTTTCTGCATGCATTACTTATGATTTCTGATACGCATTTTTGATTATCTACGCATCTCGTTCGTTTTCCGCACATTCTGTTCTGATTTTAGTTTTATTTATTACAGTCTACTCGCTTTACATATTCGGACATTTTCCGTACCGACCCCCTTTCTTCGGGGTCGCGTTTCGTGCCGCGCGGTACGGACATTTGATTTGCCGATTCGCCCGCCTAGGTTGTTTGCTCGGTGGTTGAAGTGCTCCTTTGTCGGGGCCCGTACTTTGGCATAAAATTTTTTTGTTGCATTTGTACATATTCATTCGGGGTACGACGGGGCCCCGTCCCCGTCATATGATTATGTTTTGTTCCGTAGAGTCCGTAGACATGTGGTGTGGGTTACGTATATGTTTCGTGAGATTTGCGTACGTTTAGAGTTTATCTATGTTTTGTGACGCCTTATCGGCCTTCGTGCGGCATGCCCACTTGTCCTTGTTAAATTATGATTTACGTTTATCTTTAATATTTTGCTAATTCAGGGTAAGGTACGTATGAGTGCCCAACTAGGGCACGAGTCGCGGCCTACGGAGTTAGGTCGTGACAAAAGTGGTATCAGAGCGGTTATGTCACACCCCAATCTTGATTAGGGTGTGATGGGCACCCGACCCCGTAACCGGAGCCGAGCGAACCCGCTAACCCTTACTACGTACTTGAAAATTTTTTTGAACCTCTAAGTCAGGTGTATACAATAAGATTACTAAAACATTCTTTTATTGCTTTTAAATCAAGTAAAACAGGTAACTGTACAAACTTGTATTATAATACAAACCGACTCCCAAAACCCACGACTCTGTCTGCAAAGTCTCTAACTGTAATCAGGAATCCTGGCACGTATACTCTGACTCGGCTTCACTCCGTGCCAAATGGAGCTTGCCAACTTATTTGGAACATCTTTTTAACTTCGATCGACCGTGTACACGCGGCATGAACGCAGCCCCCGAAGAAGAGGGTCGCACGAGCAATGTGCGAGTATGCAAGACATGAGTAATAATAATACGAACAAGAACGTAAGTATGAACAACAATACCATAGGATTATAGAATCTGTGATGAGATAAGAGGATAGCCTGTACCTATAAGTGCCCTTGGGCAGATGCTGTACTTTCTTAGCTTTCCTTACTCATATATATATATATATATAAAAAAAAAGTAAATATATTGCCGAGGCGTCGGCAGCCGATCCATTTAACCATAATATGCACATCCCGCGTCCGGGCATCCCGCGTCCGGGACGATATCATGTGCTATACTCCAACTGATCAGGTGGATATGCGTACATAACGCTCGCCTTATCCCTATTTACCCCGTAAATATATGCATGCTTCAAGTATAAATATCGGCGTCTATAGCGCCCTGTCTCTTTCAAAGATATATATCAGCGTCTATAGCGCTCTGGTTCTACTATCATATTCCATGTATATTTATCAGCGCCTATATAGCGCTCTGATTCTGTTATTATATATATATATATGTCGGGTTTACACATCAATCGGGGTCATAAGCACAATTCCAGGTATTTAGAATCCTTAGGGTAGTCATTACCTGTAATAGACTTGGCTATTATCGTCATATACCTTTCTTATTCCTGGCATCATTATTATCATCATAGAACTATGGTCGTCGTTTTAGTTAGTAGGACTTCCGATGTTATAAAGCTTGGTTTTTTTTTTTTTTTTTTTTTTTTAAAAGTTGAGTATTTTGGAAAAACACTGGTACACTTTTTTTTAGAGAAGAAAATCATGCGTTGGGGTCGAAGGTTTAGTTAAAACAACTACTAATTGATAGTAGGAACGATAACCAAAAACTTTTATTAGCTATAGCGTGGAAATAGGCTTAATGTAACAATAAGAAGGGATTTGGGAATAGTGGGCCCGCCTCGGTCGAATGAGGCGGCGTACACAATTTACGTATAATACATTTCATAATGTTGCTCATGGAAGTCTTAGGGTGATCGGGTCGTATTCTTTTAGGTCCTAGAGTGTTTCGACCTTTCTTTCACTATTCAAGCACTTTTGGTTCAATGTCCCGAATGAATAGTAACTATTTTTCAATCTCGGATTTCTAGAGTTAGGGAAGTCCCCGAGGCGCGAAATCAAGCCTACACGTCTAAGACATGCCAAAGAAAGGAAATAACGTCTTACATACCTCTTTCTGCTACTCCGAATCCACGTTGCAAACTCGCCAAAATCCACAATTTGGTCATGTTTACCAAACCTTGATTAGAAGCCTTTTGAGTTGGATTCTTAAATGAACTTGGCTACCGAAATTTTGGCAGCATTTCCCCTGTAAATATACCATGCCACCAAGTTTAACTTGGCCGATCTCAATCAACAACAACCCGAGAATGGAACTCGGCCACAATATCAACAACAACGCCAACAATTCAATTCATGATTCAATCAATATACTACTTCGTCCAATACTTTACAATTTCGACAAAAACAATAACAACTTAATTCCTTCTTTCAAATTCATAAACTACATCCACACTTCTACATGCTAACAACATCATTTCTCATTAAACAAGAAGCCATATTGAAATCAAATTAGGCTCCATATCAGCCCATAACATTTCCAATCCCAACATGCATCATTAAACATTCATTTTTTCATTACATAGAATCCACAACACAACATTCTAAACATACCAAGTAAATTAGTCTTTCACCACAACACACCACACACGGCCACCACAACGCCACAACACCATATCCATAATTCAATGAATCCCATGCTTTTCAATACACTACAACATGCTCAAAACGTTCATAACAACATCAATCAACACTAAATAAAATTAGTTCATCACTTCCATATTCTACTACCAATACACGGCCACACTTAACACATGCATAACTTCATAAGTTTCATTCATTTCCGCACTCTACCACATCCACAAACCATGCATAAAACATGAAGTAAGATTGGATACATACCTTTTCCTTCAACTTCTTCACTTAGCTAGAATTGATAAATCATCCAAATAAATACTTGACTTGCTCCAACAATCACTCCATGTTGTTAAGGACCTTCCATTTGGTAGTAAAGATAAGAGAAAATAATTTTTGAACTATGCTAAGCACCCCTCCAAGTTCGGCCAACCATGGCCGAACCTCACCCTCTCTTTTTTTTTTTGTTTGCTCTCTCTTCTCTTTCACTCTTTCTAATTAAAAGATGACCACTATATATATATATATATATCTTCCTTAATGCACTGAGGGGCATGCCCCCTCCCACTTCTCTAGAATTTTCTTCTTTTTTCTTGATTTTTCTTTCCTTTTTTCTTGAACTTCCTCACTTGGTCAAAGAAGACCAAGTGTCTTCCCTTGCACACTTTAGTCCCTCCAAGGATTTTTCTTGAACTTGTGAAATTACTATTTTACCCCTCGACTTTTCTCAATATTACCATTTTGTCCCTAACCTTCCACATTATTTCCACACTACCAACGTTCATAAATGATGCCCATAACCTACTAATGCGTTAAAATAATTTTCGAACATAGTCTTGTCCTTAACTTCTCACCATTAACTCGGGATATTCAAATGTGCAAAAATGCGAGGTGTAACAGGTTAGGTCCTCGGAATGTCTACAGACCGTGTCTAGTAGAGTCCTGTTTATGGTGTGAAGCGCGCCACATTTATAAACAGGAGGCTACAGGGCATTTAGGAATTGTTGACCTTCTTTCTGTCTTAGATCGTGCGATAGAGCCAAGTCATAGGAAATAAAAATTCCTTGCGTAAGCTTTACATATGGCAAAATGGTAAGTGGTGACGGAAGAGGTCACACAGGTAAGTTCGAATATATTTATTCCGTTACCTGAAACGGAAGATCCTGAATGGCTAGCGTGGAATACGAAGCCGTATATTCAATGGTATTATGGGTATTTGCGGCGTACGATTTCGAGTAATAAGAATTTGCAAAGGTAACTATCGAAGGACAAGAAGGGTAAAATAGTAATTGAACAAGAAAGGACGTGTTGTGAACATGTCTCGGGATCTGTAAGGCCTCGATTAGCCCCAAATTATGTAATAAAGGTCGTGTGTGGAAATGGACGTGAGTATACCGACATTAAGGGACTAGGATCCGTCGAAGTTGCGAAGTTAAGCGTGCTCAGGAGGGGAGCAATTTTAGGATGGGTGACCCCCCTGGGAAGTAATTGGAATATTTTGCAAACTTGGAATTTAAGGGGATAAATGAGAAGTTAGATAGACCTAAGAATAACTATAGCACACGGGATGAATTATGACAAGCTCCAGTTTAGGGAAATGATAGTAGGGTTGCGACAAGAATATGGGCGGAAAAAGAGTCGTGACAGGTATGAATGTAGAGGTAAGACCGTAGTGGGAGGAATACAAGAAATAAATGGAAATTTGGGGTAACCTAAAGGAAAAGGAAGTATGTGAAGCGGCTAGCACCCTCGCAGGAATTGCGTAGACTGAAACGGACGAAGTGGGTGCAAAGGAAGGAGCGCAATACCGCTTGGGGATCAGAGTAAATTTAAGTAGTGATTGGAAATGCTTGCAAGTAGAATGGTGATGAGTGTATATATATATATATATATGTATGCGTAGGACTTTTCCCTGATGATTACGTTGGCCGAAAGGCGAGTTCTAACGACAAAATGTTGCAACCAATGGAAGGTATTACGAAACGGAATGCAAGGGATGAAGTGAAGGATGAGAATAAATGTTACGGACTGGACTGACCCCGATTGCGTTACAAATAGTGATTGGAAGAGTTCTAGCGTGACGATATTTGGATAAGCAACTGAGTAAAGATATTGAGAGTAAGGAAATTGAAGTATTGGAAGGAATTAAGGATAAGAAGTATGATTAAGTAAAGCCTTCGAGGGAGCTGACAGGCGAGGTAGAAAATCATTATGTAAGAATGAGAGAAGCAAGTTGGTAATCAAGCGAGAAGTAAAACGTGACAAGGAAATTTCCGTAGGTCTCTAAAGGAGTAGTAAAAGTAGCCTGACCCTGAACGCGATTCCGTATGCCATATTTACGCGCTCCTGACCTCGAAGAAACTCTACCTTATTATACCCCGATACTTCTGATTTAATTATGTTTCTATCTATGTATACCTCTATACGTCCGAATTCGACTACAAACCCGTCGATACGTCTCCGTACGATTGACTCCGATCATGATCTTGTCCGACACATGTCGTATGTCGACCTCGACTATGAATACGTCCGGGATATGTGTCTTATGTGCCCGACTCCGACCACGGCTGTACCCAATACATTTCAGTACGTCTGATTCTGATTATGAGATTGTTCGACATGCTCCTGTACGTATTTTGAGTCCCCTAAGATAACGTCGGATTATGATTCTCGTCCGTCGTACCTACGTACTTCCGAATCCGGATATGACTCCGTCCGATGTCCGTTTGGTCTTCGATCTGACGAAGATTTAGTTCGCCGTATACCCGATTTAAGACCCCGAAACCGAGCTCTAGTAAAGGGATGTCGAAGAATGACAGAAGGAGTTGAAAATGAAGGCCCTTACAAGTGCTTTGGTCAAGCTCAAGTCTGTGTTTGGAAGGAAGGAAACCCCCCCCCCCCCGAAGTGTTATGAAGCCCCATAAGGTCAGTTGAACATTCGAGGACGAATGTTCTAAAGGGGGGGAGGATGTTATAACCCATACTTTTCACCTTTGGGAATCTCGGAATTTTCGAGACAAGTTAAGGACAATGAAATGCATTGACCTTGTTTGGTTCATAAGTTGGTTATGGAAAATTTAGATGTGGAAATATTGGAAAAGCTAAGGGCAAAATTGGAATTTTGGAAATTAGTTTCATGAATTATCAAAGCATGGGCTAAGGAAATTGGGCTTGGAATGTGAAAAAAAAAAATAAATAAGAAAATTTGGCCCAACCCAAGTAGGGTGGCCGGCCATGGCTTGCCTTGGCCCAACCCATGAGGTGGTCATGTGACAAGCCATGTGACCAACTAAATAAATTATAAGAGGCATCATGGTTCAAGAAAATTCAAGAACAAATGAGAAGAGAAAAATAAGAGCAACAAGAACAAAGGAAAGAGAGAGGTTCGGTGAAAATGGTGCACTTCACCCTTCAAAAATATTGATCCCAAAATTATTTTCTTGCTATATTCCTACCAATTCAAGGTCCCTCTACAACGTGGTGCAATTATTTCGGAAGATAACCCGTTGGTTTCGTCGTTTGGATGAATTGGTGAAGTGAAGAAACTTGAAAAGGAAGGTAAGAATTCACCCCTTCTATTTATGTTATGAAGGTTTGGTTGTGTTGTAGTATATGGAAATAAGTAGAAATTATGAGAATATGGAAGTTTGCATGGTGAATATGAATGTATGCATGTGGCCGAATATGTGTAGTGTAATTATGTTGAGTTTTATGTTGTATTTTAGTTGTGCTTATGATGGAATTTATATTGGAAATGAAAGATGGATGAATTTGATGGAATATGGAAATGTAGGGTGTGGCCGTGTAGTATAGAGAATTGGAATGGAAGTGAATTATCTTTGCCTAATATGTTGGTTGTATTGTTGAGAATCTTGTAATGTAAATGAAGGAAAAATGACGTAAGTTTGTAGTGAAATGGAATGTTGAAGCTTATGTTGTTTAAGTATGATTTTATGACCTTATGATAATTAAGTTGTTAAGGTGTGAATTATGATGGTTATTGATGAACTTGGAGGATAGGAATATGTTATGAATATGTATGTTAAAGATTAGAGGATCTGGATAAATTACGACTTTGGTGGAAAGTTGTATTTTGTATAGTTTATGTGAATATTGTAGAAATGATATGGAATGCTTTCGAATGGCATTGTAATGATTTTAGTTAGTAATGAATGTGAATATGATGGCATTGATTTGGACGTGTGAAGTCGGAATGGAAGTTATTGCATTATGTCGGGAAGTAAGTTAATTATGTTATGTTGTGGCTTGTAGTGATTGTTGATGTTCTTGGTGTTGTTGTTGGGTTGTTGCTGACTATTTTGAGCCGAGTTGAAACTCGGGGGTGCTATATGTATAGGGGAGGTGCTGCCCAATTTTTATAAAACAATATTGGCCAAAGATTGGAAATTGTGAGTCTTAGGAATAGTAACTGGTCAATATGACCATTTGCAGATTTTTGGCGAAACGGGATCGGAGTTTCGACGAGCTCAACAAGTGAGAAAGGTATGTAAAGCTTACCTATTCTTTATTTGGCACGTCCTAGACCTATTAGGCCGAAAACGGGACCTCAGGGATAACTCCACTCTTGTAAATTCGAGTTTGATTTTGAATACTATTAATTCAGTACAATTGAATCATAACGCTTGCCTTTGGATATAAGGATGCTTCGACCTTCGTATCTTTTGTAAACGAATCCGAATCGCTTCGAAACTTTTCTAAATAACTTTATGGAGCCCAATGATCAAAATTTACGCCCGCCGCCCCAATTGACCCGAGGTGGGCCCACTATTTCCGATTTTACCCTTATGTGTTTATGACTTGTCTTCCAACGGCTTTAAAGGAAACGTTTTCTTACTACTCTTCTATTTACTACTTAAAAATCGTTTTAAATATTCCATTAAGTCCGATGAAACGTTTTGATATGCACTTCGACTCCGAATGTTCCGTCCTGACATGACTCTCCGTGATGTCCGAAAGGTACGTACTATGACTCCGTCCGATTTCATTACCATGATTTGTCATTCGCTATGCCTCATTGAGTCTCTGGAAATTTTATGGTGTTTTATTGCATTTAGTTTCTCACTACTCCACTCGTGGATGCCTCAATGTTTCCCACACCGAGCCGGGCCGGATATGTTCTCAAGCATATTTCTCTGCATTATTCGCCGCGCCCCGGGTGAGGGCGGTATATACGTGCATGGGTTGTGGTGTATGATGTGCCATGTACGCTTATGCTAATATCTGATTATTATGTTCGATATGGCCATTTGGTATGTTATGATTTGTTTCGGAGATATTCCCTACTACGAAGTATGATGTGTTTTGGCGCCGGACGGGGGCGCCTCTCGTTCCGTTCACCGAGTCCCATAGCGGGGCCGGCTTTTTGCATATGTTTTCTGCATGCATTACTTATGATTTCTGATACGCATTTTTGATTATCTATGCATCTCGTTCGTTTTCCGCACATTCTGTTCTGATTTTAGTTTTATTTATTACAGTCTCTGCTTTACATATTCAGTACATTTTCCGTACTGACCCCCTTTCTTCGGGGGCTGCGTTTCGTGCCGCGCAGGTACAGACATTTGATTTGCTGATTCGCCCGCCTAGGTTGTTTGCTCAGCTGGTTGAAGTGCTCCTTTGTCCGGGGCCCGTACTTTGGCATAAAATTTTCTGTTGCATTTGTACATATTCATTATGGGGTACGACGGGGGCCCTGTCCCGTCATATGATTATGTTTTGTTCTGTAAAGGTCTGTAGACATGTGGTGTGGGTTCTGTATATGTTTCGTGAGATTTGCGTACGTTTAGAGTTTATCTATGTTTTGTGACGGCCTTATCGGCCTTCGTGCGGCATGCCCACTTGTCCTTGTTAAATTATGATTTCTGTTTATCTTTAATATTTTGCTAATTCAGGGTAAGGTACGTATGAGTGCCCAACTAGGGCACGAGTCGCGGCCTACGGAGTTAGGTCGTGACACCCCCACTGCTGTAGACTTGCCCTTCTGGGCAGCTATCGCCTTTCTCGGAGGCATCGCTGAAAACATAACATTCCGTCAGAGAAGAGTCATCCTGATAACACAGCTCTATCGCACGATCTAAGATCAGAAGGAAAGACAACATCCTAAATGCCCTGTAGCTTCCTTTTTATAGATGTGGTGCACAACACACCGATAAAGAGGACTCTACTAGACACGGTCTCCGTAGACATTCCGAGGACGAATCGGCTCGATACCACTTCGTCACGACCCAACCCCGTAGGCCGTGACTAGTGCCCGAGCCGGGCACCCATACGCGCCGATTAACGATTCGGCATACAAATGACTCATACATATATAACTATCGACGTGGTTCCAACCGACGCATACAAATATATATACGACGTGCTCGCAAGGCTATCATAATATACATAACGTATCAAAGCATACATACACGCGACCGACAAGGCCGCCACGGCGGACGGGCCACCCAAACGCAACTCACACAACGCATCCGAGGAGAGCTATACATAACCCACATCTATGTCTACGTACCTCTAAATGAACAACGGATATATGACGGGACGGGCCCCGCCGTACCCCCGAATACACAAATACATATACGACGGGAGAATATATACCAAAATGTAGGCTCCGGAATAAAGCGAGCGCACCAACATGGGAATAGGTGTCCTAGACCGGCGGATCACCGAACGTGCGTCCGTACCGCGGGCATGAAACGCAATTTCCCGAAGACGGGGGGTCGCACGAAATATGTACCGAGTATGCAAAGCGAAGATACAAGAACGGAACCGAGTCATAATCGGGCCCTTAACAGAAGTACAGAAAGTAGGCATAATAACCGAAATACCAAAGCGCTTGCATCTGACATACAAATCATACATATGAGGTACAGAAGGCAAATATAATGATCATCATATACATACCGTAACACATCATAACCGACCATATGAGATGCCATTAACCGATGTGGGATTGGCCTAAACCAATGTGGGATTGGCCTAAACCAGTGTGGAATTTTTGCCCCACCATTGGGTTTGCCCCACCACCGGCTCTGATTCCAACTGATCATATTCCAGAATCCATACATATAACATGTAACGTAACATACATACACAGTACCCGGCCGAAAGGGACTCGGCGTACCGGACACATCATAACATTATAATATATACACGGTTCCCGGCCAAAAGGGGCTCGGCGAACCGGACGCATCATAATCCGGAATAAAGCATAGCGCGCACGATAACATAACCGGCCCGGGACTTGGCGACAAATGTAACAACAGAATACACGAGCAGAATCATGAGTAACCAAATACAGTTTAAAACATTTTCAAAGACTTAATAGGTTAATCAAAACGAACCATCATTTGTAAGCCAAAACCGTAGTCAAATCAGATTTTCTTCCGAATATCACTCGGGAACCTATCAAACCGAACTTCAGAATCATAGTTACGTATCAAAATCACATACATAAAAACCCTTATTTCAGACTCAACAGATAAATAAGTGATCATACTCGGGGGTCAGAAAGATAGTCATATTGAATTCTTTCAAAAGCCATCAGAACTATACAGAAGAAAGTCGCGGGACCCACGGACGAGCGTCAACCCAATCCGGGCCCTCCTATGAAAATTAAAGTCATTATACGTCATGAAATCATTTGCGAAGATATCAAAGCGAACCGAGCCCTTTCTTGAAAGTTACGGTCGTTCGTAGTTTCGGAATAGTTTAGGAGCAAAACTCCTTTGAAAACAAAACTCTTATGCAACGTTAGAAATTTAGTCATACAAAAGACATAAGGATCATAATTCGGCTACATTAAGAATACGAATATCAAGAAACAAATAAGAATCGTTTGCGAGCTTATCAAAGCAATTCGGTTCTGTCTGTGAAAGTTACGGACGTTCGTAGTTACAAAACTCTTTTGAAAACAAAACTTTTTATGCAACATTTGAAAACCAATCATACAAAGACATATAAACCATAGCTTGACAATATAAGGATGCCAACATCAAGAAGCAAATAAGTATCGTAAACATGCTCGGACTTTAAGAATAGAATTACACCCAAGGCTCGTAACGTATCATAGCTTAACCACATCTAAGACATGCAAAAAGAAGGAAAGGTAAGCTTTACATACCTCGTCCGCTCTCAAGCTAATCCAAACTCAAGCTAATCCCAACCTACGTCTCGGACTCCCCAAGATCTACACAACGCCAACGGATATCAAGTATTAGCTATAGCCATTTAGGCATTTAATTCCAAATTAGCACTTAATTCTACAGAAATTTGGGCAGCACTTCCCCTGTAAATAGACCAACCCCGAGAATTTAACTCGGCCAAATCAACAACAACAACACCAACAACCAAACTAGCAACATCAATAGTCAATCCGAAAAGCAATATAACATTAATAACCCTCTTTTACATCATTCAACAACATTCATAATATTCAATTCAACGGCTTACATTCAAGCCAACATCAACGCTCATACATTCCAATACTAACCCGAACCCATACCAACAATATTCAAAGACATTTTAAACAATTCATACAACATTTCAAACATCCCAAATAATACTCCAACTCACCCGAAATTGCCCCAAACCCGAGAACCTCAACTATAACACATTCCTCATTTCCAAATCATGATTTGCACCAACAATTCACCTTAACAATGTCATTCTCATAAATATACAAATTACATCAAATGCACAATAACCTCCAAATCAGCCCGCAACACTTACAATATCAATTTGAGTCATTAAACCTTATCGCCAACGTAGAATTCATAACGACAACAATCAAAATTCCAAATAGAATTAATCCATTCTTTGCTACACTACACAAGCCATATTCGGCCAACACTACACACACACATATTGATGATTCTCATTCTTTTCTTCACACTACACAACTAAACATGCTACATAAAATCAATTCATCATCTCAACACAACACACACACCTACACAGCCATACAAGCCATGCACGGCTCAACTCCAACATACCATATCTCATGAATTTCATCCATTTTAGCATACTACAACATGCATACACCATTCATAACACACAAAACAAGATTAAATCTTACCTTTTTTCTTCAACTCCACAACTAGGCTAGGGTTTGCGATTTACAAAACGGATGGTTTGATGACCCAAACAACACTTCCACGCTACTTAGGGACCTCCAATTAGTGAATTTGCATCAAAGAAATATTTTTGTGATGGCTCAATTTGGACTTGGTTTTTCTTGGGTTTGGCCGAATGTTTGGCCGAATGGTTGAAGCTATTGTTCATCCAAGGCTCTTTTTTTTTTCTAAGTGTTGAATGAAGATGAATGACTTAGAAGTCATCTTTTATGCTCCCATGCAAACTATACATGTGTCCATGGCCCACACGTGTGTTGGACCAATTAAAATTGGCCACTGACACGTGTGTGGACCATCCCAAGGCCACACGGCCAAATGGCCACAAAATGCATGATTTGTAACTTCCAATTATTCCACTTTTGGTCCCAAATTTTCCTAAGTATCCCATGCCAACAAATTCATGAACAACTTAGGTCTTAAAATAAAATTGAAGGTCAAAAGTCCCGACTTTGCATCCCGAAATGGTCTTGTCCCTAACTTATCATAGTCAACCCGGATTGTCCCAATGCACAAAATATGGGATATAACAAGTCACTTTCTCACTAGGCTTTACTCATTTTCGTAACAATCCCCATTATATTCACATTATATCTTATTCGTAATCAATCCCGTAATGTAACACTTCTTAACCCCTTTACCCTTTCTGATCAACTCTATCCTTAATATCTCGCAAGCTGTCTTATCAATACATTCATATCCATCACAATTCTTTTCCTCTGTGCTCTTGTCTTAATCATACTATTACTTCCAATTCTGCAATTAACTTCTTTGGGAGGTCAGCCGTACTCGCAACTTAGTCAAATCCTATCATTACTATTAGTACGACCTTTCAAGTCATATCACAAACCTATATCTCATTCTCTTTTTATTTCCAGGAAAATTTTGGCAGAGTTTCCTCTGTATTTCTTACTTTCTCAAGACCTGCACGCAGGGAATACCAACAATGCCTCACAGGGCCAACATATATATATATATATATCATATCATATCACGGCCACACAGGGCTCCCGATATCAACAACAGAACGGAAATGATGAATATACCTCGTATGCCCAACTCAAACCGCACTCGTTACACTTTTTTGTTTACTTTCCCTTTTAATCTTCAACTTGTATTTCAATCGTACTTCAATATCTTACCCGACATATATCTTTCATACCTTTGCCTACCTCGCGTGCTTTGTAACTTCCAATATCGCTAGTCACCTTTTTCTCTGATGCCATTCTTCTCGCTCGAAATCAAAAGTTAGTATAAGGAATCTCATTCCCTATGACTTGGCTCTATGGCACGATCTCGGTGTGAAAGAAGAGTAACCACCCTAGATGTCCCGTAGCCTCCTGTTTATAAATGTGGCGCGCTTCACACCATAAAAAGGACTCTACTGGACACGACTTTGCAGACAACCCCTAGGACGAATCGCTCTGATACCAATTTGCCACACCCCTACTTGATGGGGCATGATGGGCACCCGACCCTTACTTAGGGCCGAGTGAACCCGCTGATCCTCGTGATACTCATAATCTTACTTGGACTCTTAAATCATGAAATGAATGCATAATGTAAGCTTTTAAAAAAAAAAAACATGCTTTTCATCCTTCTCAAATCAAGTAAAATCAGAATCATAGAGATCCGTAACATAATGCATACACATCGGCTTATAGAGCCGCTTACGAGACCGACATGCTATATACGTGACTCGTTCGCAAAGTCTCTAACATAAATCAAGATACCATAACCTAGATACTCGACTCGGCAACACTCCCAAGGAAATGGAGCTCGCCAATCCAAATTCGGAACATCTTCTCGCTAGTATCCTCTACTCATCCGTATACACCGTCGTTATATCTCTCAATTCGCACGTCGAATATTTTAAGTTGGTCATGAAGAATTATGGACAAGGTTATCTCTCGACGTTGTTTTACGACGAATGGGTTATGATTTTGTTGGAATGGAAATAGTAACAAAAACTTGGGGTTAAAAGTGGAATTTTGGAAATTTGTAGTTCATGAAAAAAATAAGGCCACATGTAGTGTGGGCCATGGTTACATGGAAAATTAATATATGTAGAGATGGATGACTTGTTAAGTCATTTTCATCAAGTTTATCTTTTGGAAATTTCATGAAACTTGGAGAATTTGGAGGGAAGGCATTTTTTTTTAAAAAAAAAAAAAGAAAAAAAAAGGTGCACATGACCGGCCATGTGCACCTAAGTATACATATATATATATGGTTAAGTCATGAATTGGAAGACAAAATTCATCATTTATCATCTAGAAATTTCAAGAGAGGGAGAGGGAGAAAGAAAAGGGGGTTCGGCCAAGGCGATCAAGTACGGCCGAACCTGCCCCCTATTTTGATCATGGAAAAATGTCTTCTTCATGTCTTCCTACTAATTGAAGGGCTCTCGTCGACGTGGAGTGGTTGTTGGAACAAAAAAATCATTCGTTGATGCCATGACTATTCCTAGCCGAGAGAAGGAGTTGGAAAGGAGAAGGTGAGATTCAATCTTCTTTTACATATTTGGTAGATGTTTATGCATGTTGTGATATGTAGAAACAAGTGTAACTCATGAAAATATGGAGTATTGTGTTGTGGCCGTATGTAGTGTGTTGTGGCCGTGTGAGTGTGTTGTTGTGTAGAAGTGATGGATTAATTGTATTTAGCATGTTTTGTGTGTTGTTGTGATGTGTAGAAGATGAATGAGTTCATAAGAATATAGGTGTTGATGTTGGGCCGTGTAGGGGCTGGTTGGTATGCAAGAAATGAATTGATGTTATTGAATATTTTGGTGGTCGTTTGTTGCGGATTATGTGATGAAATGAAGGTTTAATGACTTATGTCGAAGTTGTAGTGTTGTGGGCTGATTTGAAGCTTAATGTGATTCCAATATGTTTTCTTGAATGTATGGAAATGATGTCGTTAACATATGAGATTGTTGATGTAGTATGAGAATTTGAAAGAAAGAAACGTATTATTGTCGTATTCATTAAGTTGGAAGGTTTCGGGTTTCATAACATATTGTTGAATTGTCTTGAAATATTATGCGACTTGCGTAGAATGCATTATGAATTGACTATGGATGTTGTTATTATGATTATTGGCTTGGTTGTTGTTGATATTAGCCGAGTTGAATTCTCGGGGTTGGTGAATATATAGGGGAGGTGCTGCCGAAATTTCCATAGAAGAAGTGACGGCTTGGAATTGAGTTCTTTAATGCTTATGGCTAATGTTGGGCGTCCAATGACATCTTTTGTAGATCGCGAGAAGCCGAGACGCAAGCGTGCATAAGTAGAGGGCGGCCAAGGTATGTAAAGCTCACCCTTCTTTCTTTGGCATGTCTTAGTATGAATAGGCTATGATATGCTCCCCGAGGTAACTCTACTCCTACGATCCGAGCATGTCCGTGATTCTTATTTGTTTCTTGACCTCTGTATGTCTAATGTAGTCAAATTATGGTTTCTATGCCTTTGCATGACTGAATAAGAATGTGCTTAGAAGAATATGTTCATAAAAGAGTCAGAAACTACGAACGTCCCTAACTTTTGACTAAGGGCTCGGATCGCTCCGAAACGCTCGCGGGAGGTTCCCTAATGTATAACATCCCCGACATTCATAAGCGGGCCCGGGTCGGTTTGGTACTTGCCCGTGGGCCCGCAAGACGTTCCGTTGCATAGTTTTGGCAACTTGTTGATATAACTTAATATGGCTAATAATCTAACTTCCGAATATGATTACTCACTTATCGGTTAAGTTTAGAATAGAGATGTATATATATATAAATGATTCTAATACGTGATTGTGATGCCTAAAAGTTTTGTTTGATATGTTTCCGAATAATATCCGCAAGAGAGTTGATATGATTAATGCTAGTGGATTGTGAAAGATAAATTGTCTGACTATTCCGTTAAGTCTGTATGAATGTACCGAATGGCATATAGATCCCACGATTCTCGTGCATATGTTTGTTACTTCTTTCGCCGAGTCCCGGCCGGTATTATCGTGCGCACAATGCGAAGTATGATGAGACGAGATCCGAAAAAGAGTGGGGGCGCCCGGCGGGGAGGGCGCACGGTCCGCGGCCCCCTTGGGGCCGAAAGGGAATATGATAGTATTGTTTGACCCGATGAAAAGATTCGAAATGGAAGACAAATAAGAGTCCTTCGAGAGCGGGTCCGAAAGTGACGATCGATGAATAAAAAAATCGATGCCATGATAATCGATGAACGAAATATGATGGTTCCCCGATGTGATAAGCAAGATTCTTGAGTCCCCCCAAACGGACATTTATGGTTACATATATATATAGATATTCGAGAAGACCGTTTTATTCGCTAGTTTTCCCAATTAATATGATTATGATATGTTTTTCTCCGGCGTATGCATTGGGTAAGTGTTTACGGGCTAGACCCGTCCATATTTGTTTTCCCTTCCCCCTTATAATTCTTTGGGGTTCCCCGTTTTTACTCGCTATTCCCTTTGACCCTTTTTTCGGGTTTCGTTTCTGCCCTTAACCCGGGGGAGCAAAAATTTTAGCGATGATGTTCCGGGGGGGGGGCGAACCCATTTTTCCGGACGCCGAGTCGAGTTTTTTCGTCTTATGCGTCCGAGTCATTTTGAATTTGGACAGCTTGGGATAAGATGTTTTGAGCGCCCCCCAAAACCTAGTATTGTTATATGTAATTTTCGTTTTTGCGGTTTCAAGTTTTGTCTAATTTGAAAAAGATGTAAAAATGTTTTTTCTTTGAAATTTTTTTTTAATTTATGATTTGGTCAAGGCCCAAACAGTCGAAATTTCGAAGGAGGGGTTTGCTCGGCCCAAAATTGGTGCCCCCCACTATCCGGGAAAAGGGTAGCTTTTCCCGGGATGTCAAAGATATAAGGGGTTTTCCGGTATTTTAAATGATAGGCCGGGATTTGTCCGCGTATGTCGAGTGATATTGCCCCGGGGGATTTACCCGGTACGTGGTTTTATGTGATATTTTGGGGGGTTTATACATGACATTGATATATGATTTCTATTTCAGTACATTTTTGATTTCACATTATATTTGTTTTTTTGTATCCGATGTACGGGTTTTTGTTTTGTTCGAGCACTTTGGGATTCCCCCTTATTATGTCCACTTTTCGTACCCTTTCTTCTAAAAGATCTGTTTTGTATGCTACTTTGAATGGACTCCTACGACCCCCTTTCTTCGGCCGTTCAGCCGCGGAATACGAGAGAAAAGGGGGCTTAAAAAATTTCCCGGGGGTTGGCGAGCCCCCTTCCTCTGGGGCCCCGAGTCCCACATTTTTTCGGATCGGGTTATGTTAGAACTTTTCGGGGGCCTTCGAGTGTGGATATGTGTTTTTGGGAGGGAGGATATTTATTATTATTTTGCGGTTTTTTTTTGTAATCTTTTTGGGATATATCGATGCAATTTCCGACGTTATGCTCGATTTTATTTGATTTGAAAAAAAACGAAAAGTATGATGTTCTTTGAAAAATTTTCCTTTTCGTTTTTTTCATGTTTTAGCCCGATGATTATGTGTGTTACGAAATACGGGGGCTGCCCCAGGGGGGTCGGGGGCCCCTCTCCCCATCGGAAAAAGGGTGACCTCCGGGTCCTCAAATCTAACCAGCGAAAATTTCCCCCCGAATTCTAACCTGGAGAAAGTCTCTCCTCGAATCCAATCAATTTTTTAATATATTTTAATAGGCCAAACCCCCTTTATTTTAAAACCAAAAGTGAAAATTAGGACGGTAGGGGACAATAAATAAACAGAAATCGATGTAGAGTAAATGAAATATGAATACAAGGAATGAATTAAAACACCCCCGGGCGACGATGTTTGGCGAGGCCGACCATGGGGATTGAATTGGGTACCCCGGACCCGGCCGGTTTTTGCGGAACAAAACCCCCCATTGTTGGGTGGGAACTCGACCCAAATATGTTTGGTGTTCGGCCTTATCCAAATATAAAGTATAAGTGAATGATATCAATGAAATGTTTCATGACAACCTGACCTGACATATCCCTTTTTTAATTTTTTTTCTTAACAAGTCAATAAAAAAATTTGAGAGATACGGGTTCAATAGAATAAGTCATAATTCTATCGGGGTATCATGAAAGAGAGATTGCTAAATTCTATCGTAATGAAAGAAGATTGAGTTGCTACATAATACAAGAATAAGACAACTATCTAATCAATCGTACACATGGACACTCTCTGATATCAAAAACAACTAAATTTTTCCCTTTTCCAAAATAATACCAAAAAGGGGATAACCTATCTCAAAAATGATGGACTAAAATATTCCCAACAGAAAAGAGGATGTATGATAAAACGTAAAAAAAATATAAGAATCAATCGGCCCCCATGGGGACATAATAATCACAAAATCAAAATAAACTACTTTCCCCTTTCGTAATTTAACAAGATATCCTCCCCAAAACATAAGGCAATCACTAAGCTCTAGAATCAATCACATCACAAGCCAACAAACCAAAAAAACAACTCATTGAACAAATAAGGCGACAAGCCATAGTCAACAACAATATCAAAAAAGAATCCTCCCCCTTTTTCCCCGGTGTAACTGTTTTTCGACAATCCCAAAACCCCTAGTTTTCTCCGAAGTCTAACCTAAGGGAAGTCGAATTTTCGTGGAATGCCGAAAGGCCACGAGAACCACACCTTTGTCTTGCCCTTTTGTAGCTTCCAAATACTCAATGTCTAGTTATAAATGTAATCTGATTAAAACCTGGAAAAATCCCTTTTCAAGTTCTAAATTGGTAAAACCAACCCTAAGGGGGGGGGGAAAGGGCCCGGGTAAAAAGGAAAATTCTAAGGGGGAATATGCAATTAAAGTCTAGATAATCAAAACCCACTAATCAATTGCGTTTAAACCCAAGATTAACTAAATTGATTTTAAGTGAAACCCCAAATTTTGGGGTTTTTAACCCTTTTTTCAACCTTGCCCCAAAATGGGTTCTAAGTTTAACAACAAGAATATATCGGTTCAGGGTTAAAAACCCAAAATTTCATCTTTTTAACTTAAATTTTAAAACCCAAATTTTTAAAATTTTCCACGCCCGGTAGGTTTTTTAGCTAACACGACTGGGGCTGACGCAGTGGGAAAGAAAACAAGGGCGTTGAATCAAATGGACATCAAAAAATACTACATGGAAATAATACAACAAGGGATCTCTAAGATTTCCCAAATATCAAAATACAAATATAATAAGGGCCATAAGGCTAACAAAAAAGCCCCTAAATACCCCGCTAATGAACAAAAAGGTAAAGCCTTTAAGAATAAAAAAACATTTTGGAAAGGCCCGGGCATATTTGAGACTAAAATATAAAAAACAATTTGAAAAACCCCCCCCTGGGGGGCCCAAATAGGGTAGAAACCCGCTCCAATCGAAACCCCAAATTTTCCCGATTAAAATGGGGGCCCCACAATGGGGGACGTCGACATTTGAATTCAGGATGTAAAAACCCAAAGAAAGAACGTAAAAGGGCTGGGGAAAAGGGAAATCAATAAACGAAAAAAAGTCGAAAAAACCATATCTCATGATAAGAATAAAAAAGGGGAAAAAAGATAGAATACCCCCTGTTTGAATGGAGAACCACTTGTTTAACAAAAATATAGATGGGGCCCTTTGGGCCCCACATATTTTGCATACATTCTGGCCTGGCCCCAAGTATAATATGAAAAATCAAATTTTGTGCCTAAAATGAGCATGCTAAAGGGCCTTGTGCCTAAGATAAGCATGAAAAACGGGGCCTTGTGCCCTTTAGTTTCAACTTTCAAAAATTTTTTATAAAGGAACCAGGATTCCCAAATGCATAACTCGAATCGTTTTCTTCCGGACATGTATTAGACCCGATTAAGAGCCCGTTTACTATTTATAAACATGTTGCATATATTCTAGATTGAGACTATGGGTATAAAACCCAAAGTCTATTTTATTACATCCGACTCCAACGTTGGGAAACAAAGCGAAGAATTACAAACTGAGAATAAAGTTCTAAAATTCGAACTAACAACTATATTTCGAGGCGTTTAGAAACTGAAAAAAGTGGCGGGGAGTTAGCCTAATCCCTTTAAATTCCGACCTTGAGTTAATCAACGTTGTCACCCTTTCAACTTTAATCTATAGCAAAAAGTCAAAGGGATTCCGTATTAGCAATAATATTCATGCTTTGTCACCAAGCTTTTTTTTAAAATTAGTGGGCATAAGCCCACAAACTTCATTAATGGTGTTTTCTTACCCAATTCCCATTCTATTACTTCTAGGTGATTCTACAATATCAATTTATGAAATTAACATCATTCTTTATCACCCATATGATTCAAAAAACCTAAGTTTAATCCCAAAAACCCAGATGTTATAGATACTCTCATCAAACCCATTTATATTCTCCCAAAAACTCATCAATTCACAACTATAAGTGATTAAAATGATGTATTACCATTTTTAAGTTCAACCTTTCGTGGGTTCTAGGTTCTTTGTCAGAAAGATTCAACCATAATTTAAGAATGATGAGGACAAATAAGCCTTTTATTGATGTAATAATCAATGGGGTTTAAGGGCTCATTGATGATTTTTTGAAGCCCTAGGTGTTTTCTCTCCAAAAATACGATTTAGAATGAAGGGAAAAAAATTTTTAAGATTTACATATAAAATTAAAAAAAAGGGCGTTTTTGGGGATGATTTGGCTGGGGCAGGGGGGAGGGGGACAGGGCCAAAATGGGCTTGAAGTTTCCATTTTTTGTTTTTTTCCTGCCGCGCCCCAGGCCTTTCCGGTTCGGGAAAAAGGGCATAACCTGCCAAAGCTCCTTAACCTCCAAACTATATTTGGGGGAAAAGGGATTTCCAAAAACAACCACTTTTGTTTTAAGTTTTCTCAAACTCCCGAGGTTTAAAAATTTTTTTCCGCGACATATGGGAAAAATTAGCCGATTCTATCGTTTTTTTGCGCCTTCATTAGCCATTTTGGGTCATTCCCCCCGCCCCCCGTTGCCCCATTTTTAGGTTGAAAGGTATTTTACAAACTTTTTGGGTTTCCTTCCCCAAATTTAAACTAACGGGGTTCCGTAAAGGGGCCTATCAACCATTTTCACAAAACGTTCAAACCTTCGTTTTCCACTAAAACTCTAACGATACGAGTCTAACCTTAGTTCTAAGATACGGAGTATAACAAGTATCTCAAAAACTACTTTTCCTCATTGATTCTAGCGTAGGATTAATGATTAAGAAAGGAAACTAATGAATTCTAAGGCCAGGATCTTACCTCTTATGAAGATCCGGTCCCAACGCTCTCAAAATCGCCCAGTATGCTTAGAAGAGGATGAAATAAAATGACAAGGTTTAAGGGTTTTTAACTTAGGAAATATCAGAAAACTGCCTGTCATGTGCTGCAGCGATATGGGAACCCGTTACAGCACACCTGCCACAGTGGCCCAAAGCCCGCTATGGTGCATATGCCACATCATCAACAAACCTTGCTACGGCGGCATCACGCATTGCCACGGGTGCAGCCCGTATAGGTAACCGATTCACTGGAGTGGCACACCTCGAATTTTCTTTCCCAGCTACACGGTCTCTGCCTCTACGAAACGTTGTAGCTAGTCGGTGCCGCTACGGCGGACACTAGAAACCAGAATTTTTGGGTTTTGATACTTTCCAATCCGGAATCCAAGGTCGTTACAATTAGCATAAAGTGTTCTTGTCTACACTTCAAACACACATTTCAAATGAATAACATGCTCATCCATGTTTTTACTATACACCAATATATCATCAAAGTAAACAATCACGAATTTTCCAATAAAAGTTTCATCACATGATTCATCAAACGATGAAAGTACTAGGAGCGTTAGTGAGACCAAAGGCATCACCAACCATTCATATAGACCAATTTGGCCTTAAATGCGATTTTCCACTCATTTTTGGGTTTCATCCGATTGATATGTAAACCTCAGGTCCTCGACTAAGGTATGAATTGTATTAAAAAGGTAAAATGAAATTTAGAAGGTTTCGTTTTTTGCGAAAGTGGGCCTTCGGCAAGTAATCCTTTGAATTGGGGAATTTTGGAAAACCCGAATAAAAGTTGTAGTACAGGAAATACCTTTCCGTCCATATAAAGATCGGCCAAAGGGAGTTTGGGGAGGAAGAGGTTACGAGGTAAAAAACATTAGAGAAAGCAGCGTTTTTTCAATGAACACCGCCATTTAAAGGTGTATGTTTAAATAAGTATTATTGAATTTTAGACATGTGAAGTACTATCGGGTTTTGGTTTGGGTGGAAATAGTTTTTTTCATCGGGCAAAAAAGGGTGCTTAATCTTCGATGAATGGGCTAAGTTTGGGGTCTACCTTCCGACGTTTTCTGAAAATTCATAAGAAAAAACTAAAAACATGAAAAGCCCCTTTTAAAAACCCTTTTCCAAGATACATTATGGACCCCAACATATTTTGAAAAAAGTTATGTGCATTTTTGGAAAGGGGTTTTTCCCTTTCGCCCCGGCCGTTCCCGCCCGAGGGATCAACCGTTGGGGCCTTCGGGAACCCAACACGCCCCCGAAATCATTTTTTGGCAAATTTGACTTATGATCATTTTCGAACTCCCATGTATGATGGTTCCCCCACTTTTAAGAACATCCCTGATTAGCATTATGACCCGAAAAAAAGAAAAGATGTTAGTAGTAAAAACCCCGTCACCATAAACCCCTTAATCCCACCATTCCCATGATTTTTTAAGTTGTTAGAACGCTTGACCAACAAATTTACATGGTTCAGCCTTTGTGGTAGAATGGATTTTTGTTTAGAGAATAAGGGCACTTAAAACAAACGACGAGAATAAAATTTAAGAAAAAATGGAAAAAATTGGAATTAGCCGAAATTAATGGACTAAGAACTAGGTAACAACAAATAAGACGATTACGATTGTTGTTAGAGAACAAAGAAATGACTTAAAATGAAAAAAAAACGAAGGAATTAATACGAGTTTTTAAAATGCCCACCCCTTTTTGTTTGGGGGACGGGGACCCCCCCTTACTTAGGGCCGAGCGAACCCGCCCATAACGTAACACTCATACCCAACCGGGGGCCCCAAAAAAAAGATACACACAAGAAAATTTTTTGAAAAAAAAACATGCCTTCGTTTTTTTTCAAAACCCAAAAAAACCAATATAAGGAAAAGATTTTGGGGTTTTATAGCCGCTTGCCAAACACATCGTAACATAATAATTTCAAACACAGCTACGTACCGCTTACAAACTACCCAATTTCACAAACCCGAAAATTCCATCATAACCGAACACCTAAAAACACTCGCTCCCCGGGCTGAAAATGGGCCCCCAACCAACCCAAACTTCGCTAGATCAACCTTCGTGGGGGACCCGGGCATGAAACCGCCCCCAAGAAAAGGAAATGTCCGAGATGTAAAGATGCATACATCAAAAAAGGGGCTAACTAAAGTAGGGAAATAAAAATGGCGTAATAACACAACTATCTAATACTTACATCCGACACACAAATCAGCATACTCA
>NW_026716676.1:0-17307 GCF_029784015.1 Lycium ferocissimum
TGGTTTTAATGGCTTCTGCTTGATTCACTTCAACTCTTGTTATTGATCCTTGATTCACTTAGTTTCCTTGTGGATGAAATGTTTAGAAAGTTCTATAGGTATAGAGAGGTTGAAGTCGTGAATGGGAATGAAATAAATGAAGTGGACTCACATTTAAAGACTTGAAATGGGTTCAGCCGATGGGACTTCCACGGACAGCTTCACGGTCCGTGGAACCCTTTGTTGGTCGTGGAACTGGTCGTGGTTCACGACCAGCCAGCCACTCTTTCTGCTGGCTGTTCCACGGGCCGTGGAACATGGTGCTGTCCGTGGAACATGGCCGTGGAACTCACAGTTCCACCGGAATGGTTCCCGTCGTTTCGTTTGATCTCCAATCCTTATGGAACCTTCTTAGCACTTGTTTATCACTTCATTATCGATCTAAGGACGTCATAACTCTTCTCCACAACATCCTTAAGGTATCACTAACCCCATACTCATGGTTTTCATCCAACACACTAACTTATAACTCGATTTCCTTGACAACTTTCTTACCTTAACTCGGATGCCTCTGGAAGTCTCAGTTTGGACCATCACATACTATTTCCGACTCATCCAAACCTCATATTCATCATGCCCTTCGTTAGTCCATTCACTTGTATGCTAAGGGGAAATTTCTGAGGTGTAACTGTTTGATAGATCTACTCATCCCAGGCAGAGTCAGAGCTTTTCGGG
Source organism: Lycium ferocissimum (assembly GCF_029784015.1). Taxonomy (NCBI): domain Eukaryota; kingdom Viridiplantae; phylum Streptophyta; class Magnoliopsida; order Solanales; family Solanaceae; genus Lycium; species Lycium ferocissimum. The sequence continues at coordinate 715 of NW_026716676.1, forward strand.
ATCTCAGTTCAGGGGTGATTCGGGTCAGGCGAGGCCACCCGTACCATGATGTTCCCAGTGTGGGAAGTTACATTGGGTCAGTGCCGATTGGGTTTAGAGGTTTGCTATTCATGTGGTCGACCAGGCCATATTATGCGCGATTGCCCTTCAGTTGGTGGTAGAGGTAGGACCCATCCCTCAGGGTCGGTAGCCGGATCTACGTCATCCATATGCCCTATGGGGCCAGGTTCACATGTGCCAGTCGGCCATGGTAGAGGCAGGGGGAGAGTCTCCAGTTCTAGCGGTCCTCAGCACCGTATTTATGCTTTGGCTGGACACTAAGATCTTTAGTCTTCTCCTGATGTTGTCACAGGTATATTATCGGTATTTTCTCATGATGTATATGCTTTGATAGATCCGGGCTCCACATTATCATATGTTACTCCATATATTGCGGGTCAGTTTAGAGTCAAACGGGAGTCGATCAAACCTTTTGAGGTGTCCACACCCGTTGGTGAATCGGTAATAGCTAGCCGAGTATATAGAAATTGTGTAATTGTGATTTGCGACCATCATACTATGATTGACTTACATGAGTTAAAAATGGTGGATTTTGATGTTATTATGGGCATGGATTGGTTGGCTTCTTGCTACGCCAATGTTGATTGTAGAATGAAAATGGTTCGCTTCCAATTTCCGGGAGAACCAGTTCTAGAATGGAAAGGGAATACTGCGTCACCAAAAGGTAGGTTTATTTCCTATCTCAAGGCAAGGAAAATGATCACAAAGGGTTGCATTTATCATCTAGTTTGGGTTCAAGATGTAGAAGCTGAACCGCTGACTCTTCAGTCAGTTCCCGTAGTGAACGACTTTCCGGATGTGTTCCCGGAAGAGCTTCCAGGCCTTCCTCCCGAGTGGGAGATTGATTTTGCTATTGATGTGTTGCCAGACATTAATCCTATATCTATTCCTCCTTATAGAATGGCTCCCGCAGAATTGAAAGAGTTGAAGGAGCAATTGAAAGACTTGCTTGAGAAAGACTTTATTAGGCCTAGTTCATCCCTGAGGGGAGCACCCGTATTGTTTGTCCGAAAGAAAGATGGCTCCTTGAGAATGTGCATTGACTACCGGCAATTGAATAAGGTGACGATTAAGAATAAACATCCTCTTCCGAGGATTGATGACTTATTTGATCAATTACAAGGTGCCAAATGATTTTCAAAGATAGATTTGAGATCCGGGTATCATCAAGTGAGAGTTAGGGAGAAAGATATCCCTAAGATAGCCTTCGGAACAAGATATGACCATTTTGAGTTCCGGGTGATGTCATTTGGGCTAACTAATGCACCGGCAGTGTTTATGGATTTGATGAACGATGTGTTCAGGACCTTCCTAGATTTATTTGTGATCGTATTCATCGATGATATCTTGGTGTATTCTAGATCTGAGGTAGAACATGCAGATCATTTGCGTACTTGTCACGACCCAACCCCGTAGGCCGCGACTAGTGCCAACCGGCCCAGGACTCGGTGAAGGATGTGATAACATAATGCACGAGCAGAGTCGTGAGCAACTATATGCAGTTTAAAATACTTTCAAAGACTCAATAAAATATTCAAACTGAATCATCATTTAGAAATCAAGACGATAGTCAAATCAAGATCCTTCGAATGTCGTTTGAGAACATCTCAAATAGAACTTTAGGAATCATGGATACGTATCAAACCCTATGAAATAGCTTATGGAAATTAGGGGCATAGTCGTCATTACGGACTCGATAGAAGTAAGTAATCGACGTCCCGAGGGTTTACGACGATAGACACACTAAATCCCTTCAAAGTTGTTAGTATTGCACAAGGAAAGTCTCGGGGCCCACGGACGAGTATCGAACCAATCCGAGTCCATCTACGAAAGTTGGAGACTTTATTCATTATGGAATCTCCTACGAACGTTTCGAAGCGATCCGAGCTCGTCTATGAAAGTTACGGGTGTTCGTAGTTACGGAATCTTTTAAAAACAACATTCTTGATGCAACATTTGAAATCCAACTGTACAAAAGACTTAGAAACCATAATTTGACCATATTGAGAACATTAACATCGAGAAGTCAATAAGAATCACATATGTGCCCAGATCTTAAGAATGGAGTTACCTCGAGACTTGTATCATAACCTACTTACAATTAGGACATGCCAAAAGAAAGAAAAGTTAGCTTTACATACCTCGTCCGCTTTCTAAATTAATCCAAACTTACGTCTTGGCTTCTCCAAAATCTACAATAACATCATTAGACGTCAAACATTAGTCGTAAGCTCTTAGAAATCCAATTCTAAACTAGCACTCCATTTACAGAAATTTGGGCAGCATTTCCCACCAATTAACATTCAACATCCCCGAGATTTCAACTCGGCTAAATCTTCAACAACAATACCAACAACCATTCTAACAACATCAATAATTAATTCAAAAGGCATTCTACCATCAATAACTCTTCTCTACATATTTCGACGACATTCTATTTACGTTCAAATTAACCACATACAATTAGGCCAACGCCAATGTTCATACATTCAAATACCAATCTGAAACCATTCAAACAAAATTCAAGAACATTTCAACCAATCCACAAAGTGCCCAAACGGCCCAACCAATATACTACATAACCCGAAGTCTTCCAAATTCGATCAAAACTACAACAACGCATTTCTTTCTTCCAAATTCATAAACTACACCAACATTCCACACATTAACCACAATAATACAAAAAACTATATTAAAATTACATTATCTTCTCCAACAACCTACAAACGATTCCAACTTCCATTTAAATCATTAAATCATCATTTTCATTATGGAATCCATAACAACAACAACCAACACATACTAAATAAAATTAGTTCTTCATTATTATATAACATCACACCCTCACGGCTCAACCCCAACATGCATAATTCCATGAATTTCATTCTTTTCCACACTCCACAACATACACAAACCATGCATAGCATATAAAAATGGAGATTAATTCTTACCTTCTTCACTCACTTCTTCACACGGCTAGGTGGTGCTTTGCAAGAATGAACACTTTTCTTGCTCCAACAACTACTCCATGTTGTTTAGGACCTTCCAACTAGTTGAAAACCTAGAAGAAAATAATTTTTTGATGGCTAGCTTTGGTCTTCACTTTTCCATCTCCATGGCCGTATATGGCTCTTTCTCTCTTTCTCAAAGTTTCTTGAAATTTCTTATGTTGGAAGATGAAGAATATGATCCCTTATCATCTTAATATACATATATAATAGGCATCCATGTGGCCATGGCCCACACCTCATGTGGCTGGCCACATGGCCTCATTTTTCATGAAATTTCAACTTTTGGCCCCCAAATTTTTCATGAGATGTCTAACTTTCCATAATCCACTTTTAATCCCAAATTCCTTATTCCAAATTTACCCTTAACATTCCATACCAATGAAAAGATGAATATGCAACTTGTGCATTAAAATAAAATCGAAGGTCAAAATTCTCAACCTCGTATCCCGAAATGGTCTTGTCCTTAACTTTTCGTGGTTAACCCGGATTATCCCAATGTACAAAATACGGGATATAACATCCTCCCCCCCCCCTTTATAACATTCGTCCTCGAATGTTAAACTAGCCTTACGGGGTCTTATAAGTACTTCGGGGAGTCTCTTTCATAGCTGTCACATACGGTTCATTATTCAATCAACACAACCCATTTGGGAAATTAGATCACTGAGTCATAGGAGACAAGTAGGAATACGTATTTCTTCATCTCTTTCTACGATATTGTTCCGTCACAATACCATAACGGAAACCACATCTTTAATACGCAGCTTTCACACCCGCCAATCTAGTATGGCTATAAACTGTTTCGCGTAGAACGACTCTTCTGGTGCCTGGATACTATCCCTGGAACATACTGCGGAGGGATCTCCTATACCTTTACGAAGCACCGACAAGAAGAAGGCGGACGCACGCTCTCGACTCGGGTAGTAGATATAATCTAGGGCGACTTTGCCTACCTTACGGGCGATACGGCGGTAAGGCCCGACGCATACCTCGGGCTCGGCCGAGCTTCCTTTTCGCCCGAACTTCTTAACACCCATCATGGGTGACACTCCCAAAGATACCCAATCGTCGACCACGGGAATTCTGGGTGTCGACATCGAGCATACGTATATGACTTCATTGCCTCCGAGTCTGCTAATAACCGCTCCCGAATAAGTTTCACTTTGTCGACTACTTCCGAATCATATCCGGCCCGATTAACATAATTTCGCCAACATCGAACCAGCCAATCGGTGACCTGCCCTTTCTACCATACTAAGCTTCATACGGCTCTCTAGATGCCAGAATGGTAGGTATTATTATATTCGAACTCACAAGTGGCAAATAATCATCTCAGCTGCCTCGAAAATCAACAACGCAGGCCCGCATCATGTTCCTTAACGTCGGAATAGCACGCTTGGTGTATTCGTTAGTCTGAGAGTGGAATACTGCGTCGAGATCCATCTGTGACCTCATCCTTTTTGGAGTGACCTCCAGAAGTTAGCTGTAATTGATCTCCTCCGTCTGAGATCATAAATGTCACACCCTTAATCTGATAGGGTGTGATGGGCACCCGACCCTTACCTAGGGCCGAGCGAACCCGCTGACTCTCGTGACACTCATAATCATATTGGGCCCTCATAGCGTAACATAAGTACATAATGAAAGATTTTCAGAAAACAAACTTGCTTTTCATTTTTTTTTCAAATCAAGTAAGACCTGTAATCGTATAGAACCTGTAAAATAATGCATCACAATACATCGGCTTATGGAGCCGTTTACAAAACTGACATACTACATACGCAACACTGTCTGCAAAGTCTCTAACATGGAACATGAAACCATATCATAATGCTCAGACTCGGCAAAGACTCCGGAGAAAATGGAGCTCGCCAATCCCGCGAACCTCTTCCTTAATATCTTCAACTCATCACGGGTGTACCACGCGGCATGAAACGCAGCCCCCGAAGAAAGGGGGTCGATGCAGAATATGTCTTGAGTATGTAAAGCATGAAATACGATAGCGGGATCATCTTGAAGTAAAGAATAGAGAAAATCATAAAATTTGCCTTCGAAAAGATTTATCATGCATATCAAAATCATATAATCATCATGTATACATATAGCGTGTCCCGGCCTTCTAGTGAGGGACTCGGTAGATAAAATCATATCATAATCGTATCACTATATCATCGTACAGATATACCGTACCCGGCCCTCTAGTGAGGGACTCGGTGAGTAAAATCATATCATAATCATGTATGCATGCAGATATACATATATATACATACCGTACCCGGCCCTCTAGTGAGGGGACTCGGTGAACAGCGTGTCCGGCCCCGCTAGCAAGGGACTCGGTATGCCATCCGGGGCCGCCATCCCCATCTCATCACATCATCATATCATCATACATATATATATATAGCGTACCCGGCCTACTAGTGAGGGACTCGGTGAACAATGCGAGGAAGTTGCACGAATGCGTACCCCGGCCCGGACTCGTTGAAAGACATATTGAGCTTGCACGAGCGAGAAGCGAGAAACCAAATGCAAATAAAACATTTCAAGACTCAATGAAGTAGTCCAAACAGAATGTCATTTGAAAGTCGGACAATAGTTATATCAAATATCTTTCGGAAACATAACATACATCATAAATGTATTAACAAAACCATCGGGATCATAGTCATATTTAAACCATAGGGATCATAGTATTACGCCAAACCAATCCGAGTCCGCCTCGGAAAGTTACAAACATTATTCACTTTAGAACTTTCTACGAACAAATCGAAGCGATCCGAGCTCTTGTGTGAAAGTTACAGACGTTCGTAGTTTCGGAATCATTTAGGAACAAAACTCCTTTGAAAACAAAACCTTTATGTAACTTTTGAAATTTAGTTATACAAATGACATAAGGACCATGATTTGACCACATTAGGAATACGAATACCAAGAAGCCAATAAGAATCACAAATATGCTCGGATCACCAGATTAGAATTACCTCGAGATTCGTGTCATAACTTACTTTTAACTAAGACATGCCAGAGAAGGAAAGGTTGAGCTTACATACCTTAGCCGCTTCCTAAGCTAGTCCGAACTTACGTCTCGACTTCTCACGATCTACAATAATGTCATTAGGTATCAACCATTAGCCATAACACTTAAGAATCCAATTCCAAATTAACACTTTGTCTACAAGAATTTCGGCAGCATTTCCCCTATAACTTCAACATCCCCGAGAATTCAACTCGGCCAAATCAACAACAACCAAACCAACAACCATACTAACAATATCCATAAGTGATTCAAAACGCATTCTAACATTAATAATTCCTTTCTACATTAGGAACCTCAATAACACATTTTCTTATAAATTCATAAACTATATCAACAATTCCATACATTAGCAACATCATTTTCATTGATACAAGAAACCACACTAAAATCACAACAAGTCCCGAATCAGCCCACAATGATTGCGATTTCCATTCGAGTCATCAAACCTTCATTTTCATCACATAATCCACAACAAACAACAACCAAAATACTACACAAAATTAGCTCATCATGTTCCACCAAAAACAGCCCCTACACGGCCAAATTTCAACATACATAATTCCATGAAGTTCATTCATTTCTACACACATTCTACCACACGCACAACTATCCATAATACACAATCCAAACATGCTAAATACATTAGTTCTTTACTCCTACACAAGCTCACACACACACGGCCACACTCACACACACCACAACTTCATGAACTTTATCCATCTCCACATTTCCACAACACACACAAACATCCATAACATATGAAAAGAGGATTGAACCTTACCTTTTTCCATTCAACATCTTCATTCGGCTAGGCTTGTTTTCCGCAAGAACGATGATTTACTTGTTCCAACAATTACTCCACGTTGTAGAGGATCTTCTAATTAGTAGAGAGACAAGGAGAGAATAATTTTCCATGAACACTCTTTCCATGACCATGGTCGGCCATAGTTGGCCGAACCCTCTCTCCTATCCCTTTTTCTCCTTCTTTCTTGAATTTTCTAGGATGGAATGAAAAATATGACTTGCATAGTCTTTACTTATACATATATATATATGGCACATGGCCATGCACATGACCGGCCTCTTTTTCTTCTTTTCTCTTTTTTTTGTTTTCTTTTTCTCCAATTTTCTAGAAATTTCCTTAAGTCACAAAAGATGAATTTGTGACCTTGCCTTGTCATCCATGCATATATATATATATATAACTTCCACAAATATGTAGTGTACACATGTTCCATTTCATGGCATAAAAATATTGGCCAAATTAAGGTGGGGCCCACGGTCACTTTAGCCATTTGGCCACTTCATGAAATTTTTTCCAACTTTCAACCCCTAGTTTTTTCCTTATTCCATATTTACCTTTAATGCTCCATACCGAAAAGAGATGAACATACAACTTATGCATTCTAAAAAAAATTATAACCCTGTCCCTAACTTTCCGCCATTAACTCGGAATATCCAAATGTACAAAATGCGAGGTATAACAATAAATGTGGGAGCTTTATGAAATTTCTCTATATAATCGCGCATATCCTTTAACTGGATAAGTGGTCTTGAATATGCTCCTGTACCGACTCCTTGCGGTTCAACAACCGGGTAAATCAAATCCTTATGTCTTTGTCACCCTTTACCGTTTACATTCCGAATGCTCATCCAACATAACTTTGTCGCTAGTGCGTACAATGGTTATGTCCTTCAAACTATTCCTCCCCGATTCCTTCTCGGACTACTTTCCCCCGATCTAAAGTAGGTATACACGTAATGGTTCGCACCTTCGCTATCCTTTACAAGATGTACCCACACTTATGGCAACTCATAATTCGAGTTCAAACTAAATCTTTGGGCTCTCGTTACAACCTCTCCTTTAGCTTTTTGCCACAACTGTTTCTCTAACCTTTGTCCCTCAAACGTCACCCTACAACCTAAAAGCATAGGGCTACGAAAATCCTTACTCCTTTCCGATTCTCTCATAGCGCAATACGTGTCTTCAATTCCCCTGTATTGGTGATCGTTTTGAATTCTAGCTCCAACTAATAAATTCCCTTTCCGGAACATGATAATGCCAAAATCTCTTTCAAGTTCCGCATGTTCTCTCCCCCCCCCTTTATTAGGGAGGTCCTAATACACCAATAATAAATTTTGATATCCATCATCCGCGGCACTTATTTTTCAAGAATTGGGAATCTCTTAGAATCGTTGCGCAACTAATCATTCTTCCTTTTGCTTCTCGTTCCTCTTTCGTTCCATATTACCATACTCTATTCCTTTCACATGCCTACCTTCAAATCCCTATCCAACCAGTTCCACGTTTTGCCCGTCGTTTCTTTTGAAGGCTTCACCCTCTCATGCTTCTTATCCTTTCGCTTTTTTCGACATTTTCGGTCACTTTACTTTCCACCCACGCACTCTCTTTCCTTCCCAGATATCATTATCATAGAACTTTCCAAGCTTAACCTGTAGAGGAAACAGCATCAGCTTGCCTTATAACATAGGTGCCATCGTTTCTTTCACTAGCACTTCATTACCCTGTCCGGTTAATGCCTTCCAACACATCACATTGTCGATTGTTGGGATTCAATATAGCCATGTATGAGATGTCATTTACATACGTATACATCACCGCTACCATCTTGTTCACAAAATATTTCCAACACTATTCGACTTATCTTGTTTCTAAGGCTGCAATGCACCTTCCTTCTTTCCACTGGTTCAGTCGGCCTCGTTCTACACTACCTCTTAAGGTTTCTACCCGCTCTGCAGACTCTAATTGTTCCTTAGATTAATCCTAGCTTCTCATTTGCTTCTTACGACTGAATTCGTACGACTTTCAGAAAACTTCCCAGGGGGGTCACCCATCCTAAAATTGCTCCCACTCCAGCACGCTTAACATTGGGACTCTGATGAAATTCGATGCTCTAACGTTAGTACGATCGCGTCGACCTCGCCACATGATCTTCAGCACATAATCTGGAGTAAATTGGAGGCTTAACAGATTTCAAAATGGTGTCATAACACATCTGCTACCGAATTAGGAAGGGCCTCGTACTTCAATCAATAATCATTGAATCCTCATAATCATTCCAAATTTTCCATTAGACGGCACTTATATTCCAACGGTAAGTGTCCCCGAGCCTCTCTTGGAAATAGTGTCTTTATCTCCACCGATACCATTTACTTCTTTAATGAAGGTAGGTCGCACCTCTCTGTTCCTTAAGCCCGTCGTCTTTGTCGCTTAAGAATTCCATTATTTTCAAGATGAAGTCGTGTACGCAAGTATCTCTCTTTATGTTTTATGCCTTTTTATCCTTCGTGTACCCGGCCACGTGGTTCTAGCTTACTCAAAACACACCAAGTTCGTCTCAATAACGGTCTTATCTTATCGTCATGTCATCGTACTGCGCCTTTAGCTTCATAACTATGTATTCCCTTTTTTGTTCTCTATTCATACTCACTCAATTACGTTTATCTTGGGTACTCCTTTAGTATCCCCTTTTCTGTATTCCTCCAGTCCATGCTTGTCCTTTTCTTTTTGGCGTACGAGGGATTTTACAATACCGCCATATCTTTCGAAAAATACTACCCCTACATAACTCATTTCTCGCTTTCAAAGCATATTCTGTTTCTCCCTATTTGTTCTTATCATACCAGTCATTCTCTAACACTCATTCTATCGCGTTGTTCGTCTCTCCATAATTTAGTCTTTCACAGTTCCGTCACTGATATTACTCGTGTTCTTAGCTATACATGTCATAATCTATTACTGCACTGTTATCTCACCCGCTTTTCTTTTCATCTCTTTTTTTTTTTCCGATTAGCCCCTTCTTCTTTTGTGCTCGCTATCTTTTCCGTTGTCTCGTAGCCTCTATTCGGAACTCTCCCTATAGAAGAACTTCGTAAACTCCCTCTTTTTTTTTTTTCAATGGCTCACCATTATACTTTAGTCACATAGATCACGTCCTATTTTTTTTTTCTTTCACTTCCCTGCTAGACTTTGCTCATTTTTGTAACATTCCTTATTTTATTCACATAATATCCTGTTCGTAACTCATCTTATAGCATAACACTTCTTAACCTTAATATCTCACGTACTGTATTATCCATACATTCATATCCGTTGAAATTTTTTTTTCCTCCGTGTCCTTGTCTTAGTCATACTATTATTTCTTTCTAACTATGAACTCGTCATAATTAATCCCCGCTTATCAATTCAATTGGTACCTTAATATAACACTCTATCAAGATTCGCCAACCTCTTCTAAGTCATTTCTTAATATCGCAAGCCCTTTCCAAATTCCTTTTCATAATATCAATATCGACCTCCTAATTACTACTATCGCCGACTCAGCAGTTAACTTATTTTTAAAGGTCAGCCGTACTTGCAACTTAGTTAAATTCTATCCTTACTATTGACACAACCTTTCAAAACATACCGAAAACCCATATCTCATTCTCCTTTATTTCCTGGAAAAATTTCGGCAGAGTTTCCTCTATATTTCTTACTATCTCAAAACCTCGTACACGAAATACCAACAATGCCTCGTTGGCCAACAACATATATATATACACATATCATATCAAATCACGCCCACACGGGGCTAAGATCAATAACAGTATGAAATGATGGACTTACCTCGTATGTCCAACTCGATCTGCCCCTATTACACTTTCTTGTTTACTTTCCCTTTCCAATTTTCGACTTTACATTTCAAGCGTACTTCAATACTTTATTCGACATAAACCTTTCGTACCTTTGCTTACCCGCAAAAGCTTTGCACCTTCCAATGTCGTCAATCGCTTTCTTCCGTGGTGCCGTCCTTCGCCGAAATCGAAGGTTAGTATAAAGGATTTCTCTTCCTATGACTTGGCTCTATCGCACGATCTAAGACAAAAAAAGGGTCACTGATTCCTAAATGTGCACCTCCTCTCCCGTTTATGAGTGTGGCCGGCTTCACACCATAAACGGGACTCTGCCGGGACACCTGCCGTAGACAATCCGAGGACGAACCGCTCGATACTACTTTTGTCACGACCCAACCCCGTAGCCGCGACTAGTGCCCGAACCGGGCACCCGTACACACCCATTAATCGTAAATAGCATGCGAATAACTTATACAAGATACAAATAACATATACGTATTTTAAAAGTGAACGTCACCCCAAAACGTCACAAATATACATATATACATATAGGCGGCTATCTTCCAACTTTATAATATCACATATAAGCCGTAAGGCAATCATAGTGTGGGACGTCCAAATCACAAAGCACACCGACATAATCGAACGGTAATTACCCATAACCACACACATATGTGTCTGCATACCTCTAAGAATAATGACAGAATCATATGACGGACGGGATTCCGCCGTGCCCGTGAAAACGTATACATATATATATAATAGACAAAATCGGAACAAAGCATGGCCCTCGAACAAGCGGGAGCGCTCCAAGTCGGGCGTCGAGCAGAATCCTGCCGCTGGATCATCCAAATAAGTATACGTACCGCGCGACACGAAACGCAGCCCCCCGAAGAAAGTGGGGTCAAGACGGAATATGTACTGAGTATGCAAAGCATTAAATATAGTAACCAAGATCATAGTCAAAACCAGAAGTACAGAAAGTAAATGCAATATCGAAAATATTAAAATGCTTACTCATAAAACACAAATCATGGGCTCTTAGAACTATGGTCGCCCTCCGACATTGGCGCCATAACACATCATACTCTAGAAGGTTTCATATCTCTCGTATCCCCGTCACACATCATAACACATCATAACGCCAAATATACCCTGTGACTTAGCCTCCTAGCCGAGCTCGGCTAACCGGACACATCATACTCCGGAATATATCATAGCGCGCACGAAACATAACCGGCCCGGACTCGTGAAGGATGTGATAATATAATGCACGGCAGTCGTGAGTAACTATATGCAGTTTAAAATACTTTCAAAGACTCAATAAAATATTCAAACTGAATCATCATTTAGAAATCAAGACGATAGTCAAATCAAGATCCTTCCGAATGTCGTTTGAGAACATCTCAAATAGAACTTTAGGAATCATGGATACGTATCAAACCCTATGAAATAGCTTATGGAAATTAGGGGCATAGTCGTCATTACAGACTCGATAGAGAAGTAAGTAATCGACGTCCGAGGTTTACGACGATAAACACACTAAATCCCTTCAAAAGTTGTTAGTATTGCACAAGGAAAGTCTCGGGGCCCACGGACAAGTATCGAACTAATCCGAGTCCATCTACGAAAGTTGGAGACTTTATTCACTATGGAATCTCCTACGAACGTTTCGAAGCGATCCAAGCTCGTCTATGAAAGTTACGGGTGTTCGTAGTTACGGAATCTTTTAAAAACAACATTCTTGATGCAACATTTGAAATCCAACTGTACAAAAGACTTAGAAACCATAATTTGACCATATTGAGAACATTAACATCGAGAAGTCAATAAGAATCATATACGTTCCCGAATCTTAAGAATGGAGTTACCCCGAGACTCGTATCATAACCTACTTACAATTAGGACATGCCAAAAGAAAGAAAAGTTAGCTTTACATACCTCGTCCGCTTTCTAAATTAATCCAAACTTACGTCTTGGCTTCTCCAAAATCTACAACAACATCGTTAGACGTCAAACATTAGTCGTAAGCTCTTAGAAATCCAATTCTAAACTAGCACTCCATTTACGTAAATTCGCGCATTTCCCCGTAATTCAACATCCCGAGATTTCAACTCGGCTAAATCTTCAACAACAATACCAACAACCATTCTAACAACATCAATAATTAATTCAAAAGGCATTCTACCATCAATAAATCTTCTCTACATATTTCGACGACATTCTATTTACGTTCAAATTAACCACATACAATTAGGCCAACGCCAATGTTCATACATTCAAATACCAATCCGAAACCATTCAAACAAAATTCAAGAACATTTCAACCAAACCACAAAGTGCCCAAACGGCCCAACCAATATACTACATAACCCGAAGTCTTCCAAATTCGATCAAAACTACAACAACGCATTTCTTTCTTCCAAATTCATAAACTACACCAACATTCCACACATTAACCACAATAATACAAAAAACTATATTAAAATTACATTATCTTCTCCAACAACCTACAAACGATTCCGACTTCCATTTAAATCATTAAATCATCATTTTCATTATGGAATCCATAACAACAACAACCAACACATACTAAATAAAATTAGTTCTTCATTCTTATATAACATCACACCCTCACGGCTCAACCCCAACATGCATAATTCCATGAATTTCATTCTTTTCCACACTCCACAACATACACAAACCATGCATAGCATATAAAAATGGAGATTAATTCTTACCTTCTTCACTCACTTCTTCACACGGCTAGGTGGTGCTTTGCAAGAATGAACACTTTTCTTGCTCCAACAACTACTCCATGTTGTTTAGGACCATCCAATTAGTTGAAAACCTAGAAGAAAATAATTTTTTGATGGCTAGCTTTGGTCTTCACTTTTCCATCTCCATGGCCGTATATGGCTCTTTCTCTCTTTCTCAAAGTTTCTTGAAATTTTTTATGTTGGAAGATGAAGAATATGATCCCTTATCATCTTAATATACACATATAATAGGCATCCATGTGGCCATGGCCCACACCTCATGTGGCCGGCCACATGGCCTCATTTTTCATGAAATTTCAACTTTTTAAAATTAACCTTTTGGCCCCCAAATTTTTCATGAGATGTCTAACTTTTCATAATCCACTTTTAACCCCAAATTCCTTATTCCAAATTTACCCTTAACACTCCATACCAATGAAAAGATGAATATGTAACTTGTGCATTAAAATAAAATCGAAGGTGAAAATTCTCAACCTCGTATCCCGAAATGGTCTTGTCCTTAACTTTTCGTGGTTAACTCGGATTATCCCAATGTACAAAATACGGGATATAACAGTACTGTCCTTAGAGTTCTTCAAACTCGAGAGTTATTTGCCAAATTTTCTAAATGTGAGTTTTGGTTGAACTCAGTGACATTTCTGGGGCACATTGTTTCAAATGACAGGTATTCGGCTAGATAGCCAAAAGATTGAGGCCGTGAAGACTTGGCCAAGGTCCATAACTCCCACGGAGGTTCGTAGCTTTCTAGGCTTAGCAGGTTATTACAGGAGATTTGTTAAAGGTTTCTCTTCTATTTCTACACCACTCACTAAGTTGACCCAGAAATCATCAAAGTTTCAATGGACAGATGCTTGTGAATGTAGTTTCCAAGAGCTAAAAGATAGATTGACTTCGCATCCGGGGCCCGACACTTCCGTAGGGATTCGAAGGTTATGTTATTTATCATGGACGCTTCGGCATTGGGATAGGGCTGTGTATTGATGCAACATGGCAAGGTGATTGCGTACGTTCAAGGCAATTACGGAAACATGAAAAGAACTATCCAACCTATGATCTTGAATTAAGGTTGTTAGATTCATGCATTAAAGATGTGGAGACATTAATTGCATGACGGTGTTCATGTGGATATTTATACGGATCATAAGAGTCTTCGTATATCTTCATGAAAAGAGTTGAATTTGCGGCAACGACGATGGTTGGAATTGCTAAAAGATTATGATGTTGATATCCTATATCACCCCAGAAAGGCAAATTGTTACACCTCGCATTTTTTGCACATTTGAGTATTTCGAGTTAATGGCGGGAAGTCGAGGACGAGGTTATATTTTTAGTTTGGTTGGATGCGCAAGTCGCTTATAATATTATTGGCATGGAGTGTGAAGGGCAAATTTTGGGAATTCGTAAATTATCATTTATGACTTGTTGGAAAAAAAAAAAAGAAAAAAAGAGAAAAGAAGAAAGAGATACGGAGCATGTGCAATGGGTCATGTGCACATTTTTATAAGGAGGACCAAGTAAGCATGGAAGTCATCTTTATTAATTAAGGAAAATCTAGAAATTTGAAGAAAGCTTGGAGGGGAAAGAAAAGAAAAGAAAAATCAAGAAAAAGGAGGAAAAGTCTAGAAAGGGAAAGAAAGGGAACAAGTGACCATAATTGAGGGACTTAAGAATAAATACGGAAAAGTGGATGAAGACATGTATATATATATATAGAGTCATCATTTTAATTGATGAAATTTCAAGAAAGAAAAAAAAAAAAAAAAGAAGGAGAAGAGAGAGTGTTCGGCCACCATGGCCAAAAATTAGCCATGAGAGATTGGTCAAGAAAATTATTTCCTTCAAGTATTTCCACTAAATGGAGGGTCCTCTTTAACATGGAAGAGTTGTTGGAACAAGGAAACCAATTATTCTTGCCATTTCCAACCCTAGCCGAGAGTTGAAGAACAAAGGAAAGAGGTAAGGTTCAATCTCCTTTTTGTGTTATAGATGCTTGGTACATGTTGTAGTGTGTAGAATGGAATGAAAGAACATGAAATTTTGCATGTTGAAGTTGTGGTGGTGTGTGGTGTGCCGTATGTGTGGTATTATGTTGTGTAGAAAAGAATGAATTAATCATATGTAATATGTTGGTTGTTGTTGAAATGTATAGAAATGGATGGTAATGCATGAAACTTTATGGAAGTGTGCATGTTGTAACATGGCCGTGGGGTATGGTGTAGTATAGGAGGAAATGAATCAATTCTATTTAATATGTTGATTGTTCTCGTTGCGGATTCCATGATGTAAAATGAAAGTTTGGTGGCTTGAAATGGATTTGAAGTCGTATGTGCATTGTTGAAGAATCTAGTATGACATTAGCATGATTCCTTGTAATTGCATGAATAATATTGTTAATGTGTGGTTGTTATATTTTACGAATATGGAAGGAAGGAAATGTGTTGCTAATGTTTTTATGGAAGTTGGAAGATTTCGGGTAGCATTGGATTATTATGAATATTGTGGTATTGTTGTTGATAATGTGGCCGGGTTGTATTCCGGGATTGTTGTTGAATGAAATCGACCAAGTTAAACTTTGGTGGCACGGTATATTTATTAGAGGAAATCGCCGAAATTTCGGTAGCCAAGTGTCTACTTAAGACACTAACTCTAAGAATCCTAATAAGAGTTTGGTAAATATGACCAATTTGCAGATTTTGACGGATTGCGACGTGACTTTGGAATAGCGTAAGGAGCGGAAAGAGGTATGTAAGACTTCACCCTTCTTTCTATGGCATGTCTTAGACGTACTAAGTTGACACGGCCCGGACCATTCCTTTCTCGAAATCTAAGATTGAAATTCGCTACTATTCATTCGGTAGAATTGAACGAAATGGTGCGAAGGGTTGGAAAACTTCCTAGACCTCTAGAACTTGCATAAATGAGACCCGATTACCTTAAAACTCTCATAAGTAATGTCATGAACGTATTACACGTAAATTGTGTGCGCCGCCTCATTTGACCCGAGGTGGGCCTATTGTTCCTGATTTTCCTTATTGTTTCATTTGGCTTGTTTTGGGGTGGGAACCCC
>NW_026716677.1:0-16950 GCF_029784015.1 Lycium ferocissimum
CCATGTTTTATGCCATATTTCTCCATCAATCCCGTGAAAGATCTATCGCAAGGGGAACCACTATTACCGATAATAGCCCCTGGGGTACCAAAACGAGTAAATATGTTCTTCTCGAGGAACCCTACGACACCTTTGGTCTCGTTGTGCACATAGTAAAGCCACCGCTTCTACCCATTTCAACACGTAGTCCACAATAACCAAGATATACTTCATGCCACCTAAACTCACAAAGTGTCCCATAAAGTCAATCCCCCAGACATCGAACACTTCTACCTCCATCACAAAATTCGTAGGCATCTCTTGCCTTCTGCCTATATCCCCTTACCTTTGACATTGATCACAAGACCGCACTAATAGATTTGCATCATGAAAGATAGTCGGCTTGTAATAATCGCATTCAAGAACTTTAGTCACAGGCCAGTTGCCACTATGATAACCCCCAACAAGAGAGTCATGGCACGCCTTTAGAATCACCATCACTTTACTTTCGGGAACACAACGCCGAATGATGTAGTCAGCACATGTCTTAACAAATAAGGCTCGTCCCAATAAGGGCCGAGAATCCCGCAAGAACTTCTTCTTTTGCAAGCTTTGATATCTTCCGGAACTATGTCTGTCACAAAATAATTAGCAATGTCATCATACCACGGCGCCACTTCCATTGATATAACAACCACCCTCTCATCTGGAAATGCATCATCTATATCTAGCTCATCAGAAGGTCTCCCAGCTTCTTCAAGCCAAAAGAGATGGTCAACAACTCCGGTTTTCTACCCTTTCGGTCCTTCACCTCAAAATCAAACTCGTTGAAGAATAGCACCCATCGATCACTATGCTTTGCTTCCTTCTTCACCATAAGGTATCTCAATGCTGCATGATCAGTGTATACCACGACTTTGGACCCCAACAAATAGGCCCAAAACTTCTCAAAAGCAAAAACTATGGCAAACACTTCTTGCACTGTCACTATGTATCTATCCGGCGCATTCGCCGTTCGCTTGCATAATACGTATCGTGCATAATTTTATTGTTACATCTCGCATTTCGCACGTCGGAATATTTTAAGTCGGTTGCTAAAAGTTATGGACAAGGTTATCTTTCGCTTTGTTTTACGACAAAATGGTTTATGATTTTGTGGAAGGAAGCATTAAGGAAAAGATTTGGGACCAAGAGTGCATTATGGAAAAAATTTAGAAATTTCATGAAATGAGAATGAGGTGGAGTGGGGCCATAGGGCCACATGTGCATTATATATGGTAAGTATAAGATGATAATTAAATCATCTTTATCAATTTCATGCAAGAAAATTCTAGAAAAATAAAGAAAGAAGAAGGAGAAAAAAACGTCCCGCGGGGAGTGGGTACGTGGCACCCTTGGTATGGTTTGTGTATCATTATATATATATGTATAAGTGATGAAATAAGACACAATTCATCATTTTAATTCAAGAAACTTGGAGAGAATAAGAAAGAACAAGATGGAGAAAAGAGAGGAAAGAGTATCTGGCTGAGGAGGGTCAAGCCGAACCAGCCCCCTAAAGGTGGTCATGGAAAATTATTTTTCTTCTAGTTTGTGACTAAATGGAAGGTCCTTTATCTTGTGGAGTAGTTGTTGGAAGAAAAGAACCACTTGTTTTGTAAAGACAAGCTTAGCCGAGCATGAAGAAAGCAAGAGGAAAAGGTATGATTCAATTCTCTTTTGCATGTTTTGTGGCTGCTTTGGACGTGTTATATTATATGGAAACGGATAAAACCAAGGGTTGTGTGTTGCAAGTCAGGCCGTGTGTAGTGTGTTGAGGCCGTGTGTGTGTGTAGTTGTAGGAGTGAAGAATTAATTGTATGTAGCTTGTTTGTGTGTTGTTGTAATGTGTGGGAAATGGATGAAAAGTATGAAGTTGTGTGTGTTGAGGGGCTGACCGAATGGTGGTCAAGCCAGTGTGGTAGAGATGGACTAATTGTACTTGATATGATTTGTTTGTCGTATTGTGAATTCTACAACGTGAAATGAAGGTTTAAAATGACTTATGGCAAACTGTTGTGGGTCGTTTTGAAAGTTAATATGATTCTAACATGTTCTCTTATATTTATGAAGCTATGGTGGAAGTGTATGGAATTGTTGACGTAGTATGAGAGCTTGAAAGAAAGAAACGCATTACCGTCGTATTCATAAAGTTGGAAGGTTTTGCTTCATAGCATATTGCTTGAATTGTCTTGAATACTTTGTGGAATGTTCCAAATCGTGTCCGGATGGGTTGGTTTGGTTGTTGTTGATAATGGGCCGAGCCATATCTTCGGACGAGTAATTACAGAGGAGATGCTGCCCAAATTTTTGTAGACAAGTGAAGAATGGAAGATTTGAAAGCAAAAAGTCTACTATCGACAATTGGTAAACATGACCAAATTGCAGCTTTTGGCAAACTTGGAGCTGGGATTTGGAGAAGCTTAAGGAGCGGAAAAGGTATGTGAAGCTATCCCTCTCCTTCCTTTGGCATGTCCTAGGTGTACTAGGCTTGAATTTGAGCCCGGGGTTATTTCGTTCATCGAAATTCGATTCTCGAAATTGAGCACTATTCATTCGGGCCGCGATTGAACTAGAATCCTTATATCTTGTTGGAAAAATGCTCAAACGTCCGTAACGTGCAGGAATGTAATCGAATTGCCTTGAAACTTCCATAAATGACTCCATTAAGCTTAGCATATGTAATTCGAGTACGCCACCTCCGTTGACTCGTGGCGGACCCGCTATTCCTTGATCTCCGCCTTCATGCTTTTATTTGACTTTATTTTCGTACCACAATTGAAGGAAAACTTTTGGCTACTGCCCTAACTATTAAGTCGATATTTTATAAAACTTTTCAAACCACTCCGAAGTGAGTGCGATATTTATAAAACTTTTTCAAAACCACCCAAGGAGTGTGATATTTTATAAAACTTTTCAAACCACTCCGGGGGAGTGCGATATTTTATAAAACTTTTCAAAAACCACTCCGGCGGAGTGTGATATTTTATAAAACTTTTTCAAACCACTCCGGCGGGAGTGCGATATCTTATTATTCGCATTTTTTCCAAACCACTCCGCGGTGGTGTGAGATTTTATTATTATTATTATTACTATTATTATTATGCCCGCGGGGCTAGGATTAGTATTATGTCACGAGTGGCATGCCCGGCGGGGCCGTGGTAGCCGTATGCCACGAGTGACATGCCCGGCGGGCTAGGATTATTATGTCGGGGCCAACATGTCCGGCGGGGCCAGGATAGACGTATGTCGGACCGTGCTGCCCGAAGGGGCCATCATTTTATTCCCGGACCGCATGTCCGGGCGGGGCCAGGATAGACGTATGTCGGAACCGCACACCCGGCGGGGATTACTAGGATTATTATCATTATTACTGTTGTTATTACTATTATTGTTATTATTATTATTAGGCCGGGGCGCCTACCGTCCGGCGGACTATTTCATTTAAATATTTAATTCATGTCGTGTAACCTAAACTTGCTTTCGTTGTACTTTTCTCGATATACGCGTTAAGGTTTTACATATTCAAGACATTCTTCGCACCGACCCCCCCTTTCTTCTGGCCGCGTTTCATGCCACGTGTACACCTGCACGAGTAAAAGACTTTGCTAGAGCTGTTCCTGTGATCGCAGCTCCATCTCGCTCGGATGTTGCCAGTCGAGTACTTACGGCGAAGCATCTCAGATATCCGGGTAGACTTGGCAGATAAAGGTCCCCGTGGATAAACACGGAAAGTTGCGGATGATTTGTAAATGTTAAAAGAGTATGCATTTTCAGATAATGATTATTGTTTGAAGAGTTTCATGTTTCTTAAAAATTTTCTTCGAACGACATTGTGTTTTAAGAACGCGAACGTTTGCGGTTCGCCGACTCGAGGAGACGCCCGGTGCCCATCACACCCTAGTAAGGTCGGGGTGTGACATTTATTGTGCCTCTGGCCAAGCACAGCACCTATCGTGAAACCACTAGCATCACACATTAATTGAAATGGCAAGGACCAATTAGGAGCAACAATAATAGGAGTAGTAGTGAGGCGCTCCTTTAACTCATAAAACGCCTTCCGGCACTTGTCATTAAACAAGAACTTAGCTTCTTTTTCAAGAGCTTGCACATCGGGGTAGAAATCTTGAAGAAATCTTTGATGAAGCGCCTGTAGAACCCAGCATATCCCAAGAAACTTCGGACACCTTTGACTGAGATAGGTGGAGGAAGTTTTGTAATCACATCTATCTTCGCTTGATCGACCTCAATTCCCTTTTCAGAGATTTTGTGACCGAGGACGATCCCTTCCTTCACAATAAAGTGGCACTTCTCCCAATTTAGCATGAGATTTGTCTCCTCACATATTTTCGGCACTTGACCTAGATGGCCAAAATAATCATCAAACGAATCACCCACAACAGAGAAGTCATACATGAACACTTCTAAGTAGTCCTCTACTATGTCAAAAAAGATCAACATCATGCACCTCTGAAAAGTGGTTGGAGCATTTCATAACCCAAAGGGCAGTCAGCTGAATGCAAACATCCCATAAGGACAAGTAAACGTCATCTTCTCTTGATCCTCCACCGCAATGTGATCGATCAGTAACCTGAATAACCATCAAGGAAGCAATAATAAGAACGCCCCGCTAGCCGATTAAGCATTTGATCAATAAAAGTCATAGGGAAGTGTTCCTTGCATATGGCAGTGTTGAGCTTACGATAGTCCATGCAACCTCTCTATCCAGTGACAGTTCTCGTCGGAATTAGCTCATTCTTTGCATTGGGCACAATTGTGATGCCGCCCTTCTTAGGAACACATTGGACTGGGCTTACCCATTTACTGTCAGCAATCAAGTAAAACACTCCAGCATCTAACCATTTGATGATCTCTTTCTTGACTACCTCTTGCATGTTCTCGTTCAATCACCTTTAATGCTCTATACTTAGCTTGCTATCCTCTTCCAACTGGATTTTATGTTCGCACATCCCAAAAGGAATTCCCCGAATGTCAGCTATGGTCCAACCAATCGCACGCAATACCTCCAAAATTTGCTGCTTTTCGCCCGCAGGCTGAAACAATTACTGGCAATGTATTGTTCAGACCAAGGAACTCGTACTTCAAATGTGATGGGAGCTGCTTAAGCTCCAACTTAGATGGCTCAATGATCGAAGGCTTTGCCGGAGGAGTTGTTCTCTTTTCCAGATCAAGATTTATCTTCTTTGGGTGGTAAGAATATGAACCCAACCCAACAAGCGAATTAACTATCTCCACATAACCCTCTATGTCTTCAGCATCCAAGTTCACAAGAATGCCGGCTAGAACTTCACCCAAACTTTCTTCTTTCATCTTGAACTCCACCTCTTCATAAACAATATCAAACGAATCAATTACCGAAGTGCTCACGTAAGTACTTGGTAACTTTATCCCCTTGCTAGCCTAAAAAGTAACTTCTTTATCGTTGACTCGGAACTTCATTTCATTTTTCTCTGAATCCATCAGAGCTCTCCCCGTAGCAAGGAGAGGTCTCCCCAGAATAATAGGAATGTCTTGATCAACAGAACAATCTAGAATCACAAAATCAGCGGGCAACATAAATTCACCAACCCGCATAAGCGCATCATCAACCACACCAACAGGCCTTTTGATAGACCTATCAGCCATTTGTAGCCTCTAGTAAGTGGCCTTGGCGTCCCCAAACCTGATTGTTTGTATATAGCAAGTGGCATCAAATTAATACTTGCCCCATTATCACATAAAGCATGAGCAAAATCATGGTACCCAACAGAACAAGGAATGGTGAACACCTCAGGATCTCCCTTTTTCTGAACAGTAGTAGTTGAGATGATGGAACTCACAGTGTGAGTCAAACTAACGGTTTCATGTTGCACTATTTTCTTCTTGGTCACCAGGTCCTTCAAATATTTAGCAAAACCCGGCATCTCCTTGACAGCTTCCAAGAAGGGAAAATTCAAAGACAACCCTTTAGCTTGACTCGATCATAAAAATTTTGAACTTAGCATCTTCCTTCTTCTTCACCAACCTCTAAGGAAAGGGCAGTTTAGATTTCAAAAGCTGAGTCAAAGGGCGGAGAGCCCATTTTAAAGATTGCTTGCTCTTGTCATCAGCTTCCTTCGAAGTCTCTGGAATATCAGCAACCTTTTTGTCAGTAAGATTCCCATCAACAATCATTAGTGCTTCAGATTGCACCTCTTCCTCTTCATCTATTGGCTCAAGATCAACAACCTTCTTATCAGCCCCTTGAAGTGTTTTACCTGTTACACCCCAAAAAATTTCATGTTACGAAGACTGTAGAGGACTTAGTTTCAGCTCAAGGGAGAGAAAGGTTATGCAAGGATCGGGATGAAGATTATATGATCTGAGTAAATGACATTATATATGTATATATATATATATATATATATATATATATATATATATATATATATATATATATATATATGACATTTGGAGAATCGTAACGTTACTTGATGAATAGCCATGGTGGGGCCCACATGTCGGGGCTTTATAAAGGACATACGAAAAGTGATATGAGGAGCACATGGGAAGTTGAGCAAATCTTAAGAAGGACCCTTAAGCCAAATATGGGCATAAGCCCTCCAAAAGGATGATTTAAGGATATATTTTCGGATAATCTGACTTGGAGGGGCCAAAACGCTATTATACGTTTGGAATTTGGAAACACACCAACAATGAAGTTTGTAGATAATTAAAAGAGATTTCCAATCATAGGTCGTGTGCCCTCACGTAATATCGGGATCAAAAGTTATGGACAGTTTATGATAAAGACTCCAAGCTGCCAAATGGCTTCCGCGGGTCCCACTTGGGAAAGTCGGTGGAACCGACTTATGAGGTGTATAAAAACACCATATACCCTATTTTTTCAGCATATTACATTCTCATGAGTCCTATAAACTTTCCAACACATCCCCCAACCATATATAGCCCATTAAATCAAGAATTTAACAAGATTACACCAAACTAGTCCATGAAAGGTGATTGTTCTCGCTTCTACTTGATGTTGTGGTAAGTTTGTCTTGAAGAAAGTTGGTGTGGCTTAATTTATTCAAGTATAAGGTATGTTCTTTATCCTACCTCTTATGTTGAGTTGATTTGAAGGTTTAGCAAGTCTTAAAAGTGAAAATTGTTATGGAGGAAAGGTCATAAAGTGTCGTGTAGTAGCTGTTGTGTTTATTGACTGTTTTGAGCATGTTGTGGCCATGTGAATGGGATGATTTACATGTATAGAGATGGTATCTAATGTTGTTGCTGTGTTGATGAGATTATGCTCCTTGATTGGGAAGAAAGGAAATGTATATTGTCGTTGTATGTTGAAAAACATCGTGTGGGATGTTTTATGGAATATATTGGTATTGATAATATTATTGTTGATTTTGGTATTGTTGTTTTTGTTGTTGGTTCTTTGAATTGTAATTCTGGGCTAGGCATATAAACAGAGGAGATGCTACTGAAATTTTGGCAGATTCTGTAAAGATTTACTTGAAGGCTTAGGATAAGTACATAACAATGGACCTAATCATAGTATGAATGGTCTTACATGTAGACTTGCGGGATCGGACGGATAAGCGTATGTAGTTGGAGGCTGAGCAGGTATGTTAAGGCTCGTGCCTTTCTTTCAAAGGCATGAGTCCTATGGTATGATTCCATAAATGTTTTCGTAACCTCCTTGATTTCAAAAGCTAGAAGTTCATAATTCTTAAAAATTCTCATGATATTAAAGATGAGAATGATTCTATGATGATTACAATGAATATGATGATTTTATGTTCAAAGGTCTCACGTTATGATTTCAACGATGATATCACAATGTTGAACTATTTCATGATTTTCTCGATTCTATTCATTGTTGTTGATCTCACCTTATGAATTGTTCCTTCGAGGTCAGATATAGCGATAATGGTTGTTCCATAATGTGAATCGAAGGTTACCGACCTTACTTCACTCCGATAGAGTTGTAGCTTTTATATGAGCTTTCATGCATATTATTAACATTATGTATATGAATATGATATGTATGGATTGGGCCGTATGTTCTTCGGCACTAAATTATATGGATCGGGCCATATGTTCCTTGGCACTAACTTATATGGATCGGACCACAAGTTTCTCGACACCAACTTATATGGATCTGGCCGTACATTCCTCGGCACTAACTTATATGGATCGGGCCGTATGTTCCTCTGCACTAAATTATATAGATCGGGTCGTACGTTCCTCGGCACTAAATTATATGGATCGGGCCGTACGTTCCTCGGCACTAACTCATATGGATCGGGCCGTACGTTCCTCGGCACTAACTCATATGGATCGAGCCGTACGTTCCTCGGCACTAACTCATATGGATCGGGCCATACGTTCCTCGGCACTAACTCATATGGATCGGGCCGTACGTTCCTCGGCACTAACATATGATATATGGATCGGGCAGTACGTTCCACAGCACTAACATTTATAGAACGGGTTGCACATTCCGCAACACTAATACTTATCTTATATGTGCATATATATATATATATATATATATATATATATATATGATTTTAACCGAAGGGGCCATTATGCTATTATGCTCGAAGGGGCTGCAAATAGGGTGAAGGCATGTATTATATATATATACACATACTCATGCTGCATCAAAAGTTCATATGAATACATGTTTATCAGAGTTGGTTACAGGTACAGATTGAGTCTGTTACTCTTTTATCATCCGAGTCGAGATATATTGTTTCAGTTCTGCCTTACATACTCAGTACACTATTTGTTCTGACGTCCCTTCTTGTGGACGCTCCATTTCATGCCACGCAGGTGTATACAGATGAGTAGAAGACATTGGCTATAAGATGTTCCCAGGCTATCAGCAGGATTGGTGAGCTCCATCTCAGTTCGGAGTGTTCTTTGAGTTAGAGTACTTATGTTATGGTATCTCTTGTATGTTAGAGACTTTTGCAGACAGTGTCCTGTGGATAATGCGTCGAGATGTCAACAATTGTGTAAAGCAACCATGTAGGTCGATGCGTTTTTATACTTTATTTTAAAGATTTTATTGTCACTAAAGGTTTTCTTCGAATTAACGATAAGGGAGAAGTCCCTGACTTGGTGAAAGAGTTTTATTGAAAAGTTTTTTTTTTACCTGACGGAAGCGTCATTTGGTAGATTAAAGGTTCACAAAGAGTTGTGACTCCTGGATGGAATGGTAGTATGGTACTCAGCCGAGTAGGGTCTTGGGTGTCAGTCGCGGCCCTCCAGTTTCGGTCGTGACAGAAGTGGTATCAGAGCAGTTCGTCCTAGGGGTTGTCTACAAAGTCGTGTCCAGTAGAGTCTTGTTTATGGGTATGAAGCGCGCCACATTTATAAATAGGAGGCTACAGGGCATTTAGGATGGTTACCCTTCTTTCATAGTTAAGATCGTGCGATAAGAGCCAAGTCATAGGAAGTGAAATTCATTGCACTAACCCTTGATTTCAGCGGAAGAATGGTACTGACAAAGAAAGTGAATGATGATATTAGGATTACAGGGACAATATAAGTTGAAGGAATCAGTACAGAGGTAAGTATTGGTAAAAAGGATTATGAGTCAGATATGGTAAGAATGTTACAAGTATGATTGAAATGTATAGCTAATGAATGGAAGAGGAAGTGACTAGGAAAGTACAAAAGGACGATCGATAAAGGTTAAGGTATATTCCGAGTTGTGACGCAAGAGGTAAGTTTCGTCATCTTCGCATTTCTGCTCGATATTGAGAGCCCTGTATGGCTACAGTGTGCTAAGTATGTATATATTTGCCCCTGTGAGGCATTGTATGTATTTTCTGGGCTGCGTGTAGGTCTGGGATAGTAAGAAATATAATGGGCACTCTGCCAAAATTCTCCAAAAAAATTAAGGACAAGGACCAAAGAAGGACAAAGACCAAAGATTAGGAGATCACGAAGATTATACATCTATGATTCTTACAGATTGATTAATGGGAAAGTATGGGACAAGATGATATGGAATGATAAGATGAAGATGACACTACAAGTGGACATTGGGCATTAATTATTGGAATAAAAAGTACTATTCCGGCTGGACAGATAGTTGGGTATATCGTTATTCCGAGTATCCCTAGGGATTATTATAGGCAAGATTTGAGATTTAAAGTAGTATTTTTGGGTAAGGACAAGTAGGGAACTTGAAGGATTCATAAGTGAAAGAACAAAAGCGATGACGAAAGGATTATTATGGGATGAAATTTCGATCAAGAATGGCAATGGAATACAACACCATAAGGTAAAGCCTTTAAGGGGGGAAGCAAGTAAGCTTGGGTACGAGCACAAAGATTGAAATAATATATGGTAGATGTTGTATTGTGAATGGATTATAGAGATAGTTCAAAGTAAGAATTGTTGTGGGAATAAGATTAATAAAATCAGGCAAGTCAAACAAATGAATAGAGTAACTAAATAGTATCTTTTGAGACTAGACTAAAAATAATTCATGGGGAAGAAAAGAAATTGAACGATATTCTAGTAGGGGAACTTAATGTGCACAAAATGGGAAGGATATGACAAGAAAATAAAAGGGAATGC
The DNA here is from genome assembly GCF_029784015.1 of Lycium ferocissimum. NCBI lineage: Eukaryota > Viridiplantae > Streptophyta > Magnoliopsida > Solanales > Solanaceae > Lycium > Lycium ferocissimum. The sequence goes on from NW_026716677.1 coordinate 10,609, forward strand.
AAGGGAGTTTTAAGATATTGTTGGTGTGCATGAAGAATGGTTTATGAGAAAAATGATTAGTAGTCCAAAGGATTAAAATGAGTTACATTCGAGGTTTTGTAGAAACAAGGTCTATTGGGGGATTCAGGGAAAGTTGACAAATGAGTTCTGTTGTGGCTTAATATAAAGAGAAGGTTTTCACAACTAACTCAAAAGAAATGATTTATAGAAAGGATTATGGAATTGATTATATGTTAAGGTTGAGTTAAAGAATTTCATAAAGAGATGGGTTGTTCTGTTATACTTTAGGATACGGGAGATATTAAGATGATTTTGTATAAGTTAGATTAGTGAATTGGGGTTACTTAGTTCCTACAAATCGGAAGTTGTCGGTAAAACGAAGTATAGTCAGAACTTATGTTCTCCATTGATGCGAGTAGATGATTACGTTGAGCGAGCTACGACTAGTTAGGAGTTAACACAATTGCGGAGCGAGGGTTACGAGAGTATCAAGAGGCAAGTTATGAGATTTAAAGGCCAGTAAGGTAAAAATGAGAAAGATATGAGCGATTGGAGTACATGAGGTCATAATTAGTTCAGACCTCAGTTAAGAGGCCAAAAGCGCCGTGGTTAGGTATCCAGGTATGATAGTGATTTCTTCAGAAGCATGTTTTCTGACTTATGAGTTTCAAGACAAAAAATATTAGCTACAAGAGTAGACAAAGATTTGTAAACCTACGATGTTAGCAAATTCAGTAAAAGGCTATGAAGGGTATGAGCTGATTTAAACAGGTTAAAAGTCGGGGAATGGACGACAAAATTTCGAGAAGGACAGAAGTAAGTGTAGGAAAGAGTGAGTAAATAACCAATGGAGACCTGTTATGGTAATGGTATGATTAAATGCGATATGTTAACGGGAAGAATGATTCGACAAGGGGATGTACCAGAGAATGGGATCAGGGACGGAGTACAAGACTATTTTAAACATTTGAGGACGAATGTTTCTAAGGGGGGAAGGATGTTACACCCTTAAAATTTCGTGTTACCAAGACCGTAAACGGCTTAGTATGAGCTCGAGAGCAAACGGTTATATAAGGATGGGGATGAAGATTATATGATATGATATATATATATATATATATATATATATATATATATATATATATATATATATATATATATATATATATATATATGACATTTGGAGACCGTATGGAGTAAATCAGTTAACACGTTACTTGATGAATAGCCCTCGTAACCGTAAGTTAAGGTGGAGCCCACATGTTGGGGCTTTATAGAGAACATATGAAAAGTGATATGAGTAGTACATGGGAATTTGATCAAATCTTAAGAAGGACCCTTAAGCAAAATATGGGCATTAGCCCTCCAAAAGGATGATTTAAGGATACATTTTGAATGATCTGATTTGTAGAGGCCTAAACGCTATTACAAGTTTGGAATTTCCAAACACACAAAAAATGAAAGTTGTATATAATTGAAAGATCTTTCCTACCATAGGTCGTGGGCCCTCTCAAAATATCAGGATCAAAAGTTATACCCATTTTATGATAAAGAATCCAAGCTGCCAAATGGCTTTCGCGGGTCCCACTTGGGAAAGTCAGTGGAACCGACTTCTGAGGGGTATAAAAACCCCATCAACCCCATTTGTTTAGCATATTACATTCTCATGAGTCCTAGAAACTTGCCAACACGTCCCCCAAACATTTATTGCCCATTAAACCAAGAATTTAACAAGATTACACCAAACTAGTCCATGCAAGGTGATTGTTCTTGCTTCTACTTGATGTTGTGGTAAGTTTGTCCTGATGAAAGTTGGTGTGGCTGAATTTATTCAAGTATAAGGTATGTTCTTCATCCAATATCTTATGTTGAGTTGATTTGAAGGTTTAGCAAGTCTTAAAAGTGAAAATAGTTATGAAGGAAAGGTCATAAAGTGTCGTGTTATAGTTGTTGTGTTTATGGACTGTTTTGAGCATGTTGTGGCCATGTGGCTAGGATGATTTACATGTATAGAGATGTTATCTAATGTTGTTGGTGTGTTGATGAGATTATGCTCCTTGATTGGGAAGAAAGGAAGTATATATTGTTGTTGTATGTTGAAAAACATCGTGTGGGATGTTTATGGAATATATTGGTATTGATAATATTGTTGTTTATGTTGGTATTGTTGTTGTTGTTGTTGGTTCTTTGAATTGTCATTTTGGGCTAGGCATATAAACAGAGGGAGATGCTACCGAAATTTTGGCAGATTCTATAAAGATTTACTTGAAGGCTTAGGATAAGTATATAACAATGGACCTAATCATAGTATGAATGGTCTTACATGTAGACTTGCGGGCTCAGACGAATAAGCGTAGGTAGTTGGAGGCTGAGCAGGTATGTTAAAGCTCGTCCCTTTCTTTCAAAGGTATGAGTCCTATGGTATGATTCCATAAATATTTCCATAACCTCCTTGATTTCAAAAGCTAGAAGCTCATAATTCTTAAAACTTCTCATGATATTAAAGATGAGAATGATTCTATGATGATTACAATTAATATGATGATTTTATGTTCAAAGGTCTCAAGTTATGATTTCAACGATGATATGAAAATGTTGAGCTATTTCATGATTTTCTCGATTCTATTCATTGTTGTTGATCTCACCTTATGAATTGTTCCTTCGAGGTCAGATATAGCGATAATGGTTGTTCCATAATGTGAATCGGAGGTTACCGACCTTACTTCACTCCGATAGAGTTGTAGCTTCCATATGAGCTTTCATGCATCCTATTTACATTATGTATATGAATATGATATGTATGGATCGGGCCGTACATTCCACGACACTAAATTATATGGATCGGGTTGTACGTTCCTCGGCACTAACTTATATGGATCGGGCCGTACGTTCCTCGGCACTAACTTATATGGATCGGGCCGTACGTTCCTCAGCACTAACTTATAAGGATCGGGCCTTATGTTCCTCGGCCGTAACTTATATAGATCGTGCCGTACATTCCTCGACACTAACATATGATATATGGATCCGCAAGAAGACGTTCCACAAAGACTAACATTTATAGAACGGGTTGCACGTTCCGCAACACTAATACTTATCTTATATGTGCATATATATATATATATATATATAGGCTTGTGTATATATAATTTTAACCGAAGGGGCCATTATGCTATTGTGCCCAAATAGGCCGCAAACGGGGGCGAAGACATGCATTACATATATATATATATATATATATATATATATATATATATATATATATATATATATATAGATATAGATATATACATACATACGTACATACATACCCCGCGCTCGCATCAAAGTTCGTATGAATACATGTTTATCGAGTTGGTTCTGATGCATGATTGAGTCTATTACTCATTTATCATCCGAGTCGAGATATATTTATTCGGTTACTGTCCGTACATACTCGGTACATTAATCGTTCGTACCGACGTCCCTTCTTGTGGGGCCAGCTGTTGCTTACATGTCACTCAACCGTATACGGACGAGTGTAAAACATTGGCTATAGGATGTTGCTGTGCTATCGACCGGATTGGTGAGCTCCATCTAAGTTCGGAGTGTTGCCGAGTCAGAGTACTTATGTTATGGTATCTCGTGTATGTTAGAGACTTTTGCAGATAGTGTCCTGTGGATAGTGCATCGAGATGTCGACAATTGTGTAAAGCGACCATGTAGGTCGATGTGTTTTTATGCTTTATTTTTGAAGATTTTATTGTGACTAAAGGTTTTCTTTGAATTAACGATAAGGGAGAAGTCCCTGATTTGGCGAAAGAGTTTTATTAAAAAGTTTTTTTTTTTTTTTACATGACGGAAGCGTCATTTGGTAAATTAAAGGTTCACAAAGAGTTGTGACTCCGGATGGAATAGTAGTATGGCACTCGGTAAGGTAGGGTCTTGGGTGTGACTGCGACCCCCTCCGGTTTGGGTCGTGGCATTACCACTCCTAGTAGTGATGGAAAACACACAAATACACACCGCCTCCCATTCTTCGGATTCGGCCCGAATGTCATTTCAAAGTCCTCCCCCCTTTTTTGGAGGTCTTTTACGCTCTAGAAATATTTCGCATTTATGACTCGAGCTTCCGAATAGCTTGTATGGGAACCCACCGTCTCGTCGGCCCCGCATAAAGTCCTCTCAGACTTAGATTGATTTGCCAGAATCTTCTCAAGCAATTCTTCAACCTTCGAACTACCTTGCTCTGTTGACTGCCCTTTTGGTGGTATTATAAGGATTCGAACTCTTGTTCCCAAAATTGTTGTTGTTGTTGTAACCCCCTTGGTTCGAACCATCATAATTATTGTTGTAGTTCCCTGAGTTGTTATAAGCACCTTAACCTTGTTGAGATCTCCATTGATTCTGATTCTGGAAACCACCTTGGTGGTTCTGTCTTTGGTAACCCCTTTGAGAGTTATTCACATAGTTAGCATCTTCAACCTGCATAGGAGGTCCCTCATGAAATGGACCTGTCGGGTACGTACATCCCTTTCTGATACCTTCATCATCCTTAAAATATTCACCTTCTTAATGCGGGTTTCATCAAACTTCTTTTGTTTGCACGGAAATATTTGCCGCAAGCTCACCCACGATGTTCTCGCCGGGTATCTAGATTCTCCTTTACCATATTCTGGATCATGGCACTACCATAAGGCACAATGTCAGCATTGTTTGAGTTACAAGACTGATTATGAGTGGTCAGCCTGTCAAGCATGTTAGTGTCACGACCCGACTAGGGGCCATGACGGGTACCCGGGGCTAACCACCGAGCACCGCTCATACCATTACCTATCGTATTCATTAAGCGTTTATTCATTAATCTTACACTCAAGTTATAGGAAAAACCATTTCTTTCACTTCGAAACATAATTACTTTTATATACACAAGCCCTTCGGCTACAAAAATAATATACATACGATAAGGACATTGTGAGACCATACTACCCACACGTACGCATCTACGAGCCTCTACTAGAGTACTAGCCATATGGACGGGACAGGACCCCGTCGTGCCCAAAACATATATGTACACAAAATAATAAATCAATGGCACCTCCGGAACAATGGAGTGCCCTCAAAGTCTGCTAGTGGCTCCAATGAATCTGGGTCGCCTCCCTGTCTACCTATGGGCATGAACACAGAGGCCAAAGAAAACGGACATCGCATACGAATATTGTACTGGGTATGTAAGGCATCAACAATAATAATACATAATAGGAGCATAAGGGATAGCATAAGGTAAAAGAACTGTTCATTTCTCATAATACCTCTTTGAACAATCGCCATACGTACTTACCCCTTTATTCCTCTAAAGATACACTTGTTACATCCACATGCTTACATATGCAATAATTTACAATGTAGTACAACCACGTACCTGGCCATATAGGCTTGCTATCATCCGTACTCTCGCCCTTTCGGACTCGATAATATCAGGTACTCGCCCTCCCGGGACTCGATGCTATCCGTACCTCGCCCTCCCGGACTAGATGTTATCCGTATTCGGCCCTTTCGGGACTCGATGCTATCCGTACTCGGCCCTTTCGGGACTCGATGCTATCCGTACTCAGCCTTTCCGGGACTCGATGCTATCTGTACTCGGCCCTTCCGGGACTCGATGCTATGCATACATAAATACATATGCATAAATATACATAATGAAATTGACATCATCCTTAGCATTACCATACATCTATCATTAAAGCATACATTAGGACATTGAAGGCAACTATGACGATGTCGGGGTGACATAAGGTCGTGGACCCCCGATTATATTATAGAGTAATCATAATCGTCATATCTCACCTTGAAGGGAATAACGTTTTAAGGTGAGTGCATAAGAAAAGCATCAATGGATCCATACTTAGAATCAATAACTCCATGGGCATCATATCTCGTTTTAGGATTCTTTAAACTTAAACTCCACATCATCATCATACTAGTGTCTTATCTCTTTTCTTCATCATATACATATGTAGCTCCATATAGTCATAGACTCATAATTTTCGTTATGCAGGAAGATCATGGGAAAGTGGGAAGATTCATGCCATAGGAGGCATGCCTTAGAAAGAAAGGACTAGCATCATAAGGTGGGTCTAGCAACAATGAATAATATCAGAGAATCGTATGAAGGTCATTAGCTTCGTAATAATATCGTATCATGAGCTTTAGGGTCTCTAAACTTGGGCTCATCATCATATTCATAACACATATCTTAGCTTTATCTCATGAGAGCTCTTTATAACGTAGACTCATCATTTCCGGTATATACATATATGTAGAGAAGTCGTAGAAAGGTAGGAAGATTCATACCATAGA
>NW_026716678.1:0-16561 GCF_029784015.1 Lycium ferocissimum
GTTTACGGACGCCCCTTCGTGACGGCGTTCCATCCGCGGTGCGGGGGGGACCGGGCCTCTGGCCCCTCCGGATTGACCCGGGGGCCCCTGCCCGGAGTCGTTTTTGGTACTATTTTGTATATATATATGTATTCGGGGCACTGCAGAAGACTCGCCCTTCCTATGTATGCGTGTACTATGTTTCAGTAGGCTCGTAGATAGATATGTACAACGTTTAGATGTCTTGTACTTTAATGGTCCTCGCTCGTATAATGATAGCAACGTTTGCTAGCCTATGTTTATATTATGCTATTAATGCTAAGTGGAAAAGAAGAAAAATACGGTGTTGGTCATACGACTACTAGTGATGATATCACGACACGAGATAAGAGGTTTCAGACAAGTATCTAAAAATTCGTCGCGGCCCTAGTTGGGTCGTGACAACACTCTCAATGGCATTTATAACATGATCATATTCATAGTTTAGCAAGAATCATAACTCATCCCAACATCTATTCAAAAGTGGCATTATTGCACATTCCATGACCCATTTCTTATATTCTTTTGCAATCCAAGTGTTTCAACTTCCTAATACTTTAAACAACATGGAAATATCATAAAACTTACCTTAGATGGCGTTGGATTGAACCTTGGTGGCGTATGCCTCACGGAGCAAACCCTAGATTCTCCTTCACTTGGATTCTTGCTTGGATTAACTTTAACGGGTTTCTTATACTCGATTCACTTGGTTTGATGAAGTCGAACACTAATTCTTCTTTGAAAAAACTTCATGGGAGAAACGTGTGAGATGTTTTAGAGAGAAGGGGAGTGAAATGGAAAATGAAAATGGAATAAAACTTGGATCCCTCATTAAATACAAAATTCTCGTCCCGACTGCATTATATACGGACCAACATACTCGTCCGTATAATTTTCATTTTATCGTATCTCTCGGACCGTATATTTGGTCCATTGAGGCTTTCCTTTCGGGCTAAACCTACACTCGGACATACGGTCCGGGTATTTATACGGCTAGTATGTCCGGCCGTATAATGCCCTGGTTCCGATCTTGTTTTTGTCGACTCTGTTTGATCTCCACCTCCATGGAACCTTCTTGGCACTTGTCTAACACCTCAATATCAATCTAAGGGACGTTATAACTCTTCTCCATAATCCCCTTAAGTCGCCATTAACTCATTACTCGTAATTTCTTTCCAATACTCATCGTAATCTTTGCCTTCTCTTGGCGATCTTTCTCGTCTAACATCGAATGTCTTTGAAATTTTACTTAAGGTCATCAACGTTACTTACTTATCGAGACATCATATACTTCGTGCTCTCCACTAGCCTATTCATTGAGCATCAACGAAAAATTTTCCGAGGTGTAACAAGTTGCGATGGCTTTGGACTTCAACTCAAAGAGTTGCCGGATTTGAGGCCTTCAATTTGGAGACCAATGGCTTTGCAAACTTTAACTCCTTGATTTAAGCACTTGCTAAGAGATTACAGTCGTTCCATTGGAGAAACCCATTTTTCATGGAGATTTGCCTTCGTTGGACCACTGATATTTAGTGAAAGTCCAAATTGAAGCAAAAGGATGCTTGTATGTACGTATTCCATGGCGCCCGGTCAAAGCGAACTTCATTTTGAACAACGCATAGGGGGATGCATTTTTTTTGACTCATGCGACTGAACTTAGAATAAAACTCTAAGCGCTTACATACCTCGGTGAAGAGGATTAAGTCATACCGTAGTTCAAAAAAATGAGTTTTTTTTTTTTTTGTGTCCTAACTTTTGCCCAGGCTGCCCCTTGCGGGGTTTTCAACCTAGCGGACATTTTTTTTTAAGAAGTAGTCAGCTTTATACCGTTCAAAGCCAGGAGTTGTATGTACTTATGCTCGTGCCTTACGAGCGTCATCTTACTTTAAGGATAGTACTTCTTCAAGAACTTTGCATTGATAGGACCGATCCTTAGGCCATCCGCATCAACAACCTTGTAAGCGCTACTTGAATATGCTTCTTGTATGACATATGGTCCATCCCATTTTGAGGTGAATTTTCCCCCTGGACTTATGGCAAACGACGATGGGTCTTCTATCGCAAGGACTTGATTCCACTTGAAGGACCTCAAGCGAACCTTTTGTTAAAGGCACCAGATAGACGGGCTTGATAACATTCAAGATTTTTTTGAGCCTCCAGCCTTTTCTCATCAAGTGCTTCTAACTCTGCAATATGCAATCGAGCATTTTCCTCTTCGGTGAGCCCTTCTTGAATAGCAAGTCGTAAAGAAGGTATTTAGCGCTCAAGTGGTAAGACTGCTTCAACTCCATAAGCAAGCGAGTATGGGGTTGCTTGCGTTGGTGTGTGGTAAGTCGTCCTATATACCGACAAAGCTTCTTCCATTCGTTCATGCCAATCTCATTTGGACTTGGAGACAACCTTCTTCAACAAGTTACACAAAGTCTTATTGAAAGCTTCAGCTAAACCGTTGGCGGCAGCATGATACATAGAAGATTTACGCTGCTTGAAATCAAAGAGATCACAAATCTTGTTAATCAATTTGTTATCAAATGGCTTGCCATTGTCCATTATTATGTAACAAGGAATGCCGAAGCGGTAGATGATATTTACTCGGATGAAGTCTCGCAACATTCTCCTTCTTTCACTTCTTTAAGAGTACGCCTTTCGGCCCATTTTGAGAAGTAGCTCGTTGTTGCCCAAGATGTATAAGTGTCCACCAGAAGATTTCGGTAACGGACCAACGATGTCCAACCCCCAAGCGTCAAATAGCCAAGATGCGATGGCTCAGTGTAACGCTTTGGCCATAGAAATTTGGGGCATAAAAGTTAGACAAGCCTTGTATCTTCGAAAGATAGTCCAAGCAATGTTTCACCATCGTTGGCCAATAATATCCCATCCTTTTTATGTGGAAGTGGAGCCTTGGTCCAAATTGATGTGATCCACATACTCCTGAATGTACTTCTTGCAAAGCTTGGACTGCTTCACCCTTCCCTAAACATCACAAGAGTACTCCCTCAAAAGATCATCTATATAAAGTATCCCTATAGTAAAGGAATCGAGGTGCACGACGACGAATTTCGGTTCTTCTTCTTGTGTCTTCTGGCAGTATCCCATAACTCAAGTAGTCAATGATGGGTTGTCGCCAGTCTTCCTTCGCAACCTCAGAAACAACTACGAGATGTTCAATCTCATTTTTTGCGCCTTCATCCTCATTTGACGGAGGTACTACCCATTTTTGACAGATAGTCACTTGTGTTTGATCTGGGCAGTAAGCGTTGAAGCTAGAGTAGCTAAAGCATCGGCTTTCTTATTTTCCCTCCTAGGAACATGCTGAAGAGTCACATCACCAAGCCATGCTATTAACTTCTGAGCACAACCATGATAGGGGAGAAATTCGATCTTCTTGACTTCATAGCTTCCCAAGAGTTGATTGATCACCAACTGAGAGTCACCAAACACTTGCAACTGTAACTGCTTCATGTTGACAGCCATTTCAAGCCCAAGTATTAGTGCTTGGTATTCAGCGACATTGTTGGAGCAACGTTGTGTCAAAGTAAAGGAGTATGATAGAAATTCTCCCTGCGGAGTAACAAACACCACACCAGCACCAACTCCATCACGTTGTGCAGCACCATCAAAGTACATTTTTCATAGAGGTTAAATTTCAACGACCATTGCATCTTTGTCGGGAAGTTCATCTCGTTAGCTCCCAGTCATCGTGTATCGGGTGATCCGATAAGAAATACGCTAATGCACCGTCCTTTTGCTGTTTTGAGGGATGTATGTAATCTCAAATTGTTGAAACTAGAGGTACCACCTTGCTAGTCGATCACTGAGGACTGGTTTTGACATTACAAACTTGATAGGATTTGCTCTGGAAATGAGGTTAACACTATGAGCTTGAAAGTAGTGCTTCAGCTTTTGAATCGAGAAGACTAGCACCAAACACAGCTTTTCAATTGGCGTGTAATTCAGCTCATTAGGTGTCATCATTCTGCTCAAGTAGTAAAGAGAATTTTCTTTCCCTTCGCTATTCTCTTGGGCCAACAACGCTTCAATCGACCTTTCTTGTCCGAAATGTACGATTAATGGTTTTCTGAGTACGGGGGGCTACTATAACTGGAGGCTTCATTAAATATGACTTGATATCCTCGAAGGCATTAGTACATGCTTCGTCCCACTTGAAAGGGGTGCCCTTCTTCATGAGACGACTGAATGATTGGCACCTTCCAGCAAAATTCGAAATGAATCTCCTAATGTAAGCTAGCAGCTTCCTTGCGTATTTTTTAACTCATGAATATTTTGAGGCTCGGGCATTTTCAAAATCGCATCAACTTTGGATTGATCAATTTCGATTCCTCGATGTCGAACAATGAATCCAAGGAATTTTCCAGAAGTAACTCCAAAGGCACATTTCAATGGATTCATTCGAAGTTGATATCTCCGAAGTCGCTCGAACACCATTCTCAGGTCTTGCAAGTGGTCGCTCCTCTTTCTTGATTTTACCGCCAAGTCATCCACATAACATTCAATATTTTTGTGGAGCAAATCATCAAACAAACTCTGCATATGTTACACCTTAGAAATTCCCCATTAGCGTGCAGTGAATAGGCCATCGAGAGGTATAATGTATACAACGTTTTGATAAGTAAGAAATAGCCTTTAATGGTCCTAATTAAGATTTCCAAAGACATTCGAGGTAAGAGGAGAAAGTTGTTGAGGAAAGCGAGTCATATGTTGTGTATCGGATAAGAATTCCGAGTATTGAGTTAACAACGTTCTAATGATACTTTGAGAAAGAGTTATAACATCCCTTAGATTTTTAATGAAGTGATAAACAAGTGTTAAGAAGGTTCCATAAGGATCGGAGATCAAACGAGTCGATGAGAACAAGTCTCGAAAAACTGGGCAAACATACAGCCAGACATATTGGCCGTATAAAATCTATGGACCGTATGTCCAACCGTAGATTCAGCCCAGTATAGCATGTCTCACTAGACCAGATCTACCGCCAGTCATACAACTAGTAGAAAACATACGGACTGTATGTTGGTCCGTAGATCTCGGTCGGGACTGAACTCAAATAATATAAGGGACCTCTCTCTCATTTCATTTTCATTTCATTTCCACTCCTCTACACTTCAAGACTTCTCTAGAAAATTCCATACACTTCAACCACAAGAAAACAAGGGAAATCAAAGATCAACAACAAGAATTGAAGAGAACTAAGTGTATGAAACCCATTAAAGTCATTCAAACCAAGAAATCCCAAGAGAGGTGAAATAGGATTTTGGTGCAAAAGGTGTATTACCATTCAAGGCTTATTCCTCCATCATATAAGGTGAGTTTCATGATATTCCCATGTTGTTTGAAGTATTGATAGGTTGAAACACTTGGATTGTACTAGAATATAGAAAATGGGTCATAAATGTGTGAATAGTATCCTTGTTGAGTAGTAGTTGGATTGAACCACGAAAATGGATATGTTGAGATTGTAAATACATTATAAATGACATTTAGAACATGGAATAAGTATTGTATGAGAAAGAACGCGATAATGGACTTTGGTCATGATTATGGAGAATTGGAGTGAAATTGTGAATTGTGGGCAATGTAATTAGATTATGCTTATTGTTTATGATATTGTGGTTGTTGTTATGAATGTTGGGAGTTGATACGAAATATGGAGGAAAGTAGTATAAACAAATTTAGTAAGTACGTTCTCGTGATTGCTTAGCTAATGTCGTTACGAATTCTCCTGAAGGTAAAACGAGTGCATTAAAGGAGAACGAGCAAGCGATAGAATAGTTAAACGACAAAGGTATGTGAGGCTAGCCCTTTCTTTCTAAGGCATGAATTTCTTCCTTTTCCCATGAATGCCCTATCTTCAAGAAACTAAGAGTCCTTATTCATGAATAGCTATATGAGATAAGAAATACGTTATAAGTATGATAATGATGATGATAAGTTAAGTCCAAGAAGCTATAGCCCATGATATGATGTTAATTATTATATACACTCACCTTATGCTTGTTCCTTCAAGGTGAGGCAGAATGCTTATGAATGATCCATAATAAGATCGGGGGTCCACGACCTTATGTCACCCCGGTAGAGTATGATTATCTATGAGTCTCTACGCATGTATTATGATAAGTATATTATGATGAGCATACTAAGATGAGCATATGATGATATTACACCGCGCCTATATGGCGGGGGCCACCGCAAGGCGGTGAAATTATACACCATGGTCGGATAGCATGGGCGTACACACCACTAGTGGGCGGCATGAGATGGTACCCACGGACGTGGGAGGCCTGGACGCAGGCTAATGCTAATGTTATTGATTATCACACCGTACCTATATGTTCGGGCAGCTTATACATTTATGCATATATGATATGATGATGAGTATGAAGGTAAGCCAGCATGCATTATTCTTTTTATGATTCAGTTAGTCACAGATTGCTCCTCATTTGATGCCTCCTCATTTCATTGATGTTTCATTATGCTATGCCTAACACATACTCGCATACAATATTCGTACCGACGTCCGTTTTTCTTTCGGATGCCGTGTTCGTGCCCATAGGTAGACAGTGGAGGTGATCCGTACTCATAGGAGCCATTAGCTGATTGAGAGCTCTCCACTCTTTAGAGGTGCCATTGACTATTCTTTTGGTATATATATGTATATATATTTTGGGAACGACGGGGTCCTGTCCCATCCATATGTCTAGTATTCTAGTAGAGGCTCGTAGATACGCAGTGTGGGTAGTATGGTCTCCCAGTATTCATGTATATGTCTGTATATATATTATTTCGATAGCCGAAGGGCTTATGTCTATAAAAGTGAATATGTTTCAAATGTTAATAGTTTTCTATGATTACGAGTATATATATATATATATTATGAATAAGAGCATATGAGTAACAGGATGAGCGGTGTTCGGTGGTTAGCCCCGGATACCCGTCATGGCCCTAGTCGGGTCGTGACAGAAGTGGTATCAGAGCAGTTCAGTCCTAGGAAGTGTCTACGAGCCATGTCTAGTAGAGTCTTGTTTATGGTGTGTTGCATGCCACGCTAATAAACAAGAGGCTATAGGGCATTTAGGAAAAATGACCATCTTTCTTCTTATGAGATCGTGCGATAGAGCCGCAAGCTTTTATCCTCCCTAATAGTGTGTTGTGATTTCAGAAATGCCGCCAAAAGGGAAAGCTAAAGCCGCTCAGAAGGGCAAGACTACGATGAAAAGGCGGCCAGAAAGAGAGTCGCCTATGAATGTAGATGAGAATGAATCACATAATGAAGCTCCATCTAATGCCTCCACTACTCCGCCTATTATGGAAGAGCAAGAAGGGGCTTCAGCTCCGCTCCTATGCCTCCGTTCCTCCCGCTACTTCAGTCAACAAGCGACCGAGGCCATTCATTTATCGACGCAGTTAGTTGCCTCCCAGGCATAGCGGCAGAATGTGGGCCCAAGTGATCGGTCATCTAGTACTAGAGCCTGAGACTTTATGAGTTTAAATCATCCAGAATTATTTGGGTCAAAGCCGGATGAAGACCCGCAAGGCTTTATTGATGAAATGCTAAGAACATTGTGGATCATTCATGCTTCCGAGACCGAATCTGTGGAGTTGGCGTCATATAGACTCCGAGATGTGGCGGTTTTATGGTATAATAATTGGATAGCAACGAGGCAAGAGAATGCGCCTCCTCCCGTGTGGCAATAATTTGTAGATGCTTTCATTCGCCATTACTTGCCACCCGAGGTCCGCCGAGCTAGAGCAGATAGATTTTTAAATTTGAAGCAAGGGAATATAAGCGCTCGGGAGTATAGCCTTCAATTTAATTCATTGGCTATATATGCCCCAACAATGGTAGTCGACATGGGCGATAGAGTGCATAGATTTGTGAGTGGCTTAGGGCCACATTTGTTCAAAGATCGTTTGACGGCTTCGTTGCAAGATGGGATGGATATTTCCCGCATTAAAGCCCATGCCCAAAATTTAGAAGGACAACAACCTCCGCAAAGGGGTGATCGTGATGTTGATAGAGGGCAAAGCAAAAGGGCTAGATCTATGGGCACAGGCAGTGATTATAGAGGGGGATAAAGCGGAGACACATTCCGATGCTCAGCGATCCGTGACAGACTAGTGCACCTCCCCGATTTACTGTAGGAGATTTGACCGCTCCTTCCGTTCGGGACGAAGGCCGAGTTCGAGAGCCTCGTGTTGCTTGATTGGGGGGAGACTATAGCCAGAGGAGACCTCCGATGCCGACGATACGTGCGGTCGGTGCGGTAGATTACACCGACCGTGCCACCGGGTCTTCGTACTCCCGTTATACTTGCGGGTCGTGTAGGGCACATGACGAGAGAGATTGCCGTCGATGAACGGTAGAGTTGGGACCCGGCCCTACGGGATCAAAGCTGTTCTTCATCGGTCATCCGGTAGGGCGTACTCCCAGATTCCGGCGGTCGAGGCGGGCGGGGGGAGCGTCCCACTTCATGTGCTACTCCCCCAGCCGTATGCTTTAGCGGACGACGGGATCTTGAGTCCTCCTCGGATGTAGTTACGGGTACATTATCGGCATTCTCCACGATGTGTGCATTAATAGATCCCCGGTTTCACATTATCATATATTACTCCGTATGTTGCTAGCGTATTGGGGTGAAACCCGAGCCAATTAAACCTTTTGAGGTATCTACTCCTGATGGTGATCCCGTGATAGCCTAGACCAGTATATAAAGATTGTGTGATTGTGATATGTGACCGCCGGACTAAAGTTGATTTAGTTGAAATTTTGGAAATGTTAGATTTTGATGTGATTATAGATATGGATTGGTTGGCCTCATGTTATGCTAATGTTGATTGCCGAATAAAATTAGTTCGATTTCAATTTCCGGGAGAGCCCGTGCTTGAATGGAAAGGTAATACAGCATCTCCAAGAGGTATATTTCTTTCCTACCTCAAGGAAAGAAAGATGATTGCTAAGGACTATATTTATCATCTAGTTCGAGTTCATATTATGGAAGCAAAGTCGCCAATCTTCAATGTTTGTTAGGTAGTGAATGAACCCCGATGTATTTCCCGTATGAACTTCCGGAGCCTTCCTCCGGAAAGAGAAATTGACTTTGCCATCGATGTGTTGCCGGATACCAAGCCTATTTCTATTCCTCCTTATCGAATGGCTCCGGCAGAATTGAAAGAGTTAAAGGTGCAGTTGAAAGATTTGCTCGAGAAGGGGTTTATTAGACCCATTTCATCACCGTGGGGAGCCCCAGTCTTATTTGTAGGACAGAATCCCTACGAATGTGCATTGACTATAGACAGCTGAACAAAGTGACAATAAAGAATCGATATCCTCTTTTGAGAATCGATGATTTATTTGATCAGCTACAGGGTGCCAAGTGATTTTCTAAGATAGATTTGAGGTCGTGTTATCATGAAGTGAGAGTCAGAGAAGAAGATATTCCCAAAGACGGCTTTCTAACAAGATATGGCCATTATGAATTCAGTGATGTCGTTTGGGCTAACTAATGCTCGGCAGTTGTTCATGAATTTGATGAATAATGTGTTTAGGCCCTCTTGGCATCTATTTGTAATAGTATTCATCGATGATATTCCCGTGTATTCTCGCACGGGAATCGAACATAGATCATTTACGTATTATTCTTGGAATTCTTCGAACTCGAGAATTGTATGCAAAATTTTCAAAGTGCGAGTTTTGGCTGAATTCTGTGACATTCTTGGGTCATGTCATTTCAGATGATAGCATTAGAGTTGACACTCAGAAAATCGTGGCTGTGAAGACTTGGCCAAGGCCTATGACGCCTACAGAAGTTCGTAGTTGTTATATCCCGTATTTTGTACGTCGGGATATTTCGAGCTAAGTGTGGAAAGTTGAAGACAAGGCTATTTTTCGATTTCGTTCTAAGGCATAAGTCGCTTATGATTTCATTGGATGGAAATATTAAGGAAAATTTGGGGTTGAAAGTGAAATTATGGAAACTAATGTTTCATGAAATATGGGGCCAAAAGTGAAAATTTGGAGACTTAATTTTCATGAAAAAAAGTGATCATGTGGCATGCACGCTTGGCAGAGCCATAGGCCACATGTATGGTATATAGGTAATATTAGATGACTTATTAAGTCATCTTCACAATTTCATCTCCTAGAAATTTCAAGAAACATGAAGAAAAAAAAAGGAGAAAACGGCCAAGGGCTGGCCGAAACTTGATCATCGAAAATTCTTTTCTTCTAGTTTTTCTACCAATTGGAAGGCCTCGTTAATGTGGAGTAGTTGTTGGAACAAGAAAACCGCTCGTTGTCGCAATTCACCAACCTTGGCCGTGTGAAGAACATGAATGGAGAAGGTAAGATTTAATCATCTTTACATGTTTAATAGGTGGTTGTGCATGTTGTGATATGTAGAAATGAATGGAATTCATGAAATCATGTGTGTTGAAGATGAGCCGTGCATGTGTTGGACTTGGCCGTGTGTGTGTGTTGTTGTGTAGTGAGAGATGAACTAATTGTATTTAGCATGTTTGGGTGTTGTTGTAATGTGTAGAAATGGATGAAAGCCATGGAATTTGTATGTTGTTGTTGTGGCCGAAAATGGGCTGATTTGGTGTAGGCATGTGGGACTAATGTGATGTAGTATTTTGGTTGTCGTCGTTGTGAATTCTATGATGTAAAATGAAGTTTTAATGATCCAAGTTAAGGTTATAATTGTGGGCTGAATTGGAAGATAATGTGATCTTGATATGGTTTCTTGAATTTATGAAAATGAAGTTGTAAACGTATGTATTGTTGACATAATTTATGAATGTGGAAAAAGGAAAGGGGTTGGTAATGTTCTTGTTAAATTGGAATGGTTTCGGGTGAGAAGCATTTATTGGATTGGCTTGTTTGATCATTGAGCGGATTGTTTGAAATGTTCTTGAATCTTAATTGAATGATCTTGGACTGGTACTTGAACTTAAGAGTGTTCATGTTAGCTTGAAAGTATGTAGTTGAAATGAATATAAAAGAATGTCGTTGAATTATGTAGAAAGGAGTTATTAATGCTAGAATGCGTTTTGAATTAATGATTGATGTTGTTTATATGGTTGTTGGTATTGTTGTTGAAGATTTGGCCGAGTTGAATTCTCGGGGATGTCGTAGTTATAGGGGAAATGCTGCCGAAATTTCTGTGGATAAAGTATTAATTTGGAATTGGATTCTTAAGTGTTATGGCTAGCTAATGGTTGATACCTAATGAAATTATTGTAGATCGTGAGAAGTCGAGACGTATGTTCAGATTAGCTTAGGAAACGGCTAAGGTATGTAAAGCTCCTTCCTTTCCTTTTGGCATGTCTTAGTTGAAAGTAAGTTATGACACGAATCTCGAGATAATTCTATTAAGGTGATCGAGCATGTTTATGATTCTTATTGGCTTCTTGATATTCATATTCTTAATGTGGTCAAATCATGGTCCTTACGTCACTTGTATAATTTAATTTCAAAAGTTGCACAAAGGTTTTGCTTTCAAAAGAGTTTAGCTCCTAAACGATTCCGAAACTACGAACGTTCGTAACTTTCACAGAAAGGCTCGGATCGCTTCGATATGTTCGTAGAAAGTCCTAAAGTGAATAATGTTTGTAACTTTCCGAGGCGGCTCAAATTGATTTGACACATGACTATGATCCCTACGGTTCTAGGATATGCTTATGATGTTTGATATGTTTCCAAGTAACGTCCAAAAGATTTTTGATATAACTTTTGTTCCGACTTTCAAATGATGGTCCGTTTGTGCTATTTCATTGAGTCTCTGGAAATGATTTATGTGCATGGTTTCTCACTACTCTGCTCGTGCATGCCTCAATGCATCCTTCACCGAGTCCCGGCCGGAGTGCGTATTCGTGCTGGCTCTGCATTGTTCACCGAGTCCCTCACTAGAGGGCCGGGTACGCTATATATATATGTATGACGATTTGATGATATGATGGTGTGATGAGATGGGGATGGCGGCCAGGATGGCATACCGAGTCCCTTGCTAGCGGGACCGGGACACGCCATTCACCGAGTCCCTCACTGAGGGCGGGTACGGTATGTATATATATGTATATGCGTACGCATACATGATTATGATATGATTTTACTCGCCGAGTCCCTCACTAGAGGGGCGGCATACGGTATATATGTATGATGATATGATGATACGATTATGATATGATTTTATTTACCGATATATGTATATGCATGACAAATGCTTCAAAAGGACAAGTCTTGTGATTTTCCGGTCATTATACTTGTTTCTGTAGTTCCTATTTCGGTTATGATTCTATTTTTTTCTGTACTCCATGCTTTACATACTCAGTACATATTCCGTACTGACCCCCTTTACTGCACGTTTATGCGCGCGGTACGCACTAAGTCATTTCGAAGATATTAGTAGAGGACGTTCCGTAAGGATTGGCGAGCTCCATTTTCCCCGAGTCTTTGCCCGAGTCGAGTATATGTGTTATGTTATCTTGGATCATGTTAGAGACTTTGAAGACAGTGTCGTGGGTATAAGATGTCGGTTATGTAAGCGGCTATGTAAGCCGATGTGTTATTACGCATTGTATTATAAGTTCTATATGTTGCAGATTTTCTTTGATTCGAGAAAGGTAAAAAAGCATATTATTCTACGAAAAACTTTCGTTATGTATTTGTGTCATGATTTGAGAGCCAGCGTGATTATGAGTATTATGTGAGTCAGCGGGTTCGCTCGGCCCTAAATAAGGGTCGGGTGCCCATCACGCCAACATAAATTAGGGTGTGACAAATTGGTATTAGAGCCGGTTCGTCCAGGGTTGTACGCAAAGTCGTGTCGGTAGAGTCCTTGTTTATGGTGTGAAGCGCGCCACATTTATAAAGGGAGGCTACGAGCATCTAGGATGGTTACTCTTCTTTGACATCTTAGATCGTGTCGTAGAGCCAAGTTATAGGAAATGAGATTCCTGATACTAACCTTTGACTTCAGCGGAGAAATGGCATCGACGGAAGAAAGCGATTAACGATATGGGAGGCTACGAATGTTATATCCCGTATTTTATACATTGGAACAATCCGGATTAATTGTGATAAGTTAGGGACCAAACCATTTCGGGATGCAAAGTCGAGACTTTTGACCTTCGATTTTATTTTGAGCCATAAGTTGTTCATGAATTTGTTTGCATGGAACAATTAGGAAAATTTGGGACAAAAAATGGAATTTGTGGAACTTGAAAATCATGCATTTTCTCCTTGTTGTGGCCGTGTGGCTTGAAGTTGGCCCACACAAATTGTGGACAATTTTAATTGGTCCAACACTTGTGTGGGCCAAGGGACACATGTATAAGTCTTGCATTAGCTTAAAAGATGACTACTACTTCATTTATCTCATCCAACACTTAGCAAAAAAATAGAAGTTGAAGAACTCCTCCATAGAGGCTCTCGGCCAAGGAGACAAAAAATTGAAGATCAATTCTAGCCATTCCAAAATTATTTTGTTGATGCGACCCATTTATTTTGAGGTCCCTAAGTAGCGTGGAAGCGTTGTTCGGGTCATCCAACCATCCGTTGTGTCAATTGCAAACCCTAGGCAAATTGTGGAGTTGAAGAAGAAAGGTAAGAATTGATCATGTTTTATATGTTATAAAGGTTGTATGCATGTTGTAGTATGTTAAAATGGATGAAAATCATGAAATATAGTAAGTTAGAATTGAGGCCATGTGTATGAGGCTTAGCCGTGTGAAGTGTGTGTGTGTGTTGTGTTGTGTTGATGTGATGAATTGATCTTATGTAGCATGTTGTGATTGTTTTAGAGTGGAGTAATGAATGAGAATCATCTTTATATGTTGGTGGGAGGTGTTGGCCGAATGTAGGCCATTTATGTAGCAAGAAATGAATTAATATCGCTTAATGTTTTCGTCGTCGTTATGAATTCTATGTTGGAAATGAATGTTTAATGACTCAAATTGATGTTGTAATTGTTGCGGATTGATTTGGAGGTTATTGTACATTTAATGTAATTTGTATATTGATGAGAATAGCATTGTTAGAATGTGAATTGTGGATGCAAATCATGATTTGAAAATGAGGAATGTGTTAAAGTGAGGTTCTCGGGTTTTGGGGGCCGATTTCGGGTGGATTGGAACAATTGTTGGATTGTTGGAAATGTTGTATGAATTGCTTAGAATGTCTTTAAATGTTGTTGGTATGGGTTCGGGTTAGTATTTGAATGTATAAGCGTGGATGTTGGCTTGAAGGTAAGCCGTTGAATTGAATTTATGAATGTTGTTGAATGATGAAAAAGAGAGCTATTAATGTTGTATTGCCTTTCGGATTGCTTATTGTTGTTGCTAGGTTGGTTGTTGTTGTCGGTTTGGCCGAGTTAAATTCTCAGGGTTGGCCTATTTACAGGGGAAATGCTGCCCAAATTTACGTAGAGGGATTAAGGGCTAAATTGGAATTAAATGCCCAAATGTCTCACAGCTAATATTTGGCATATTATGACTTGTTTGTAGATCTTGGGCAGCTGAGACGTAGGTTGGATTTATCTTGAGTTTGACTAACGTTGAGTGCGTACGAGGTATGTAAAGCTCCATTCTTTCTTCTTTGGCATGCCTTAGTTACAAATAGGCTATGACACGAGCCTCGAAATTCTATTCATAATCCGAGCATGTTTATGACTCTATTCGTTTCTTGAAATTCGTATGTTGACATGATGAAATATTAGCCTTTATGCCTTTGAAATATTTGATTTTCAACTTTTGCATAAAAAGTTTGGCCTTTTAAAAGTCCGTAACTACGAACACTCGTATCTTTCACGTAAAGGCTCGGATTGCCTCGATATACTCATAGGAGATTGTATGATGTATGATAAGTATGTTTTTCATAGGCGGGCCCGACTCGGGTCAACACCGTTCGTGGGCCCCGCGACTCTTTTTGTAATTCGATGACTTGTGACAAAATATGATATGACTAATATCCCGATTTTAAATATGGTCATTGTACTTATCATTTGAGTCTATTGATAATGATTTTATGCATATGGTTACTCACGAATCCGTTCGTGCGTTACGTTATATCTTTCGCCGAGTCCGGGCCGGTTACGTATCGTGCGCACTTTGTTATACTCCGGTGTTATCTTGTGTTTATGGATCACCGAGCACCTCGCTCGAGGGCGGGTTCCTCTTATATTTGGTGTTATCTGTGTGTGTGGCGTTATCTTTGTGTATGATATGCAACGGGGATACGGAGATTTGAAACTTTCTGGTGTTATGCTGTGTTATGGCGCCATCGACAGGCGGGCGACCATATTTTTCTGTGCCCTATGCATGACTTATATTTTGAAAGTAACATTTTGATATTTTGGAAACGCATTTTCTTTACGTATATATTTCGAGTATGATTAGAAGTTACATACTATATTTTCTCGCTTGCATACCGGTACATATTTCGTCTTGACCCCCTTTATTCGGGGTCGCGTTTCATGCCGAAATGCTGAGACGCTGATTCGGTGATCCACTTTGTTTAGGACACCTCTTTCCGCCGTTTGAGAGCTCTTTTATTCCGAGCCATATTTTGGTATATATTCGTTCGTTGCATTTGTATATATTTGTTGGGGTACGGCGGGGCCACGTCTGGTCATTATGATTCCGTTTGTCATTTAGATGTCCGTGGACATGTATGTGGGTTATGCCCATTCGCAATGTATTGTGTTTGTATGTTATATGTTCGGGCATCATTCGCCGATGAAAACCTCGTCGGCTTGCATTTGTATATGTTTTTTGGGCGTTGCGTCATTTGATAGCCTCGTCGGCCTTTGATATATATATGGTTGTGTTTGCGATGTGTTTGGGACAGTTTGATACAATCTGAGACAGCTTTTGACCTTTGCGTCTGTATAAGCCATCTGTTTGCGACTCGGATTGTGATTGTGTTTGGGGTGCCCAATTCGGGCACTAGTCACGGCCTACGGGGTTGGGTCGTGACAGAAGTGGTATCAAAGCGGTTCGTCCTCGGAATGTCTACAGACCGTGTCTAGTAGAGTCTTGTTTATCGGTGTGTTGTGCACCACATCTATAAACAGGAGGCTACGGACATTTAGGATGTTATCTTTCCTTCGATCTTAGATCGTGCGATAGAGTTGTGTTATCGGGATGACTCTTTCGACGAAATGTTATGTTTTCGCGCGCCTCGAGGAAGGCGGCGGTACAGCACGAAGAGCAAGTCTACGGCGGGTGAGACCGGCGAGCCGGGGGATGACTACTAGGGCTCGTGCCCCGGTTATGGCCTTTTATTGTGCCCCAGACGGCTAGTTGACATACTGCGCCGCGTATGGAGAGATTTGGGAGCGACCACGGGCGCGGCACGGGGGGCGGCTCGCGCCCGGCTCCGCGGCACCGGTACACCTTGCCTCGGCCCCCGGCCGGGCGGATGATGGGACCTGCCGAAGGCGGTTCGGTTATTGACTCGATTGGTAGCGGGCGGGTCCACGGACCCGGGGGCCGGGGGGTGATCGTGCGGAAAGGGCGCGATAGTCGA
>NW_026716679.1:0-16389 GCF_029784015.1 Lycium ferocissimum
AGTTGAATTGCTTGAAGAAAATTAAATTTGATCAAGGTTTTTGCAAGGTTATTCTCGGCACCCATGGCCGAGAGGTTCTCTCTCTCTAACTTCTCTTGTTTTGTGAAGATGAAAATGGTGTGCTTGGTCATCAAATTTCCTTTTATATGGTGCCTAGGTGTTGGACACATATCCCACTCATGGCTTGAGCCAATCAAATGTGGCCAAGCCATGGGAACCACACGGCCAACTTTGACTTGGTTAATGAAATAATTAAGTCTTAATCCCACTTTAATAATCTAATCATGGCTAATTAATCCCTAATCTCCATTAATATTTCTATACCAAATAAAATTTATAGGCAACTTGTGCATTAAAATAAAATCGGAGGTTAAAAGTCTCTGCCTCGTATCCCAAAATAATCTTGTCCTTAACTTATCGCAATTTGCTTTAGAATGTCCCGATGTTTAAAAATACGGGATATAACACCTTTTCCCCCTTTAGAACATTTGTCCTCGAATGTTATACTAGTCTTACTTCGGGTACGTTCACGTTACTAAAACATGTCATTTCAAAAATTTTAAGAAACATGAAACTTTTCAAACAAGAATCATTATCCGAAAATGCATACTCTTTTAACATTTACAAATCATCCGCACTTCCCGACGCGCTATCCACAGACACCGTCCGCAAAGTCTCTAGGATATACGTATACTCCGACATAAGTACTCGACCCGGCAAAGCACTCCGAACCGAGATGGAGCTCGCCAATCCCACCGGAACAGCTCCTAGCAAAGTCTTTTACTCGTCCGGGTGTACCGCGTGGCATGAAACGCACCCCCCCGAAGAAAGGGGGTCGACGAGGAATGTACCGAATATGTAAAGCATTACCGAAGCGTATATCGAAAAGTACAGAAAGCAAGTTTAGGTTACCCGACATGAATTAAATATTTAAATAAAATAGTCCCCCGGACGGCCGCTTCCGCCTAATAATAATAACAATAATAGTAATAACAATAGTAATAACAATGATAATAATACTAGTAATCCCCTTCGGGTGTGCCGGTTCCGACATACGTCTATCCCGGCCCCCGGACATGCCGGTCCCGAATAAAATGATGGCCCCTTCGGGCATGCCGGTCCAACATACGTCTATCCGGCCCCTTCGGACATGCGGCCCCGACATAATAATCCTAGCCCCTTCGGGCATGTCACTCGTGGCATACGGCTACCCTGGCCCCTTCGGGCATGCCACTCGTGACATAATACTAATCCTAGCCCCTTCGGGCATAATAATAATAGTAATAATAATAATAATAAAATCTCACACCCCCTTCGGAGTGGTTTTGGAAAATCTGAATAATAAGATATCACACTCCCTTCGGAGTGGTTTTGAAAAGTTTTATAAAATATCACTCCCTTCGGAGTGGTTTTGAAAAGTTTTATAAAATATCACCTCCCTTCGGAGTGGTTTTGAAAAGTTTTATAAAATATCACTTAATAGTTAGGGCAATAGCCAAAAGTTTTCCTTCAATTGTGGTACAAAAATAAGTCAAATAAACAAGAGGCGGCGATCCGGGAATAGCGGGTCCGCCCGAGTCAACGGAGGTGGCGTACTCGAATTACATATACTAAGCTTAATGGAGTCATTTATGGAAGTTTCAAGGCAATTCGATTACATTCCCGCAAGTTACGGACGTTTGAGCATTTTTCCAACAAGATATAAGGATTCTAGTTCAATCGCACCGAATGAATAGTGCTCAATTTCGAATCGAATTTCGATGAACAGAATAATCCCCGAGGCTCAAATTCAAGCCTAGTACACCTAGGACATGCCAAAGGAAGGAGAGGGATAGCTTCACATACCTTTTCCGCGATTACGCCTCTCCAAATTCGATTCCCGTTTCGCCCAAAATCTACAAATGGTCGCATTTACCAAATATTGATTAGAACGTCTAGAAGTTAAATCTTAAAGTAATACTTGCTACCGAGATTTCGGCAAAGATTTCCCCGTAAATACACCATCCCCGAGATTCTAACTCGGCCAATTTTAATCAACAACAATTCCGGGAATTCAACCCGGCCAAACTATCAACAATACTAACAATTGTTCTAGCAACACTTCAATATGCAATTCAATTCAATTCCAACAACACCATTATTCATACCAATATTTTCCATAAACATCCCACACGATGTTTTTTTTTTTTTTCTCAACATACAACAACGAAATACACTTTCTTCCATCCCAGTCAAGGAATATAATCTCATCAACACACCAACGATGTTAGATGCCATTTTTATACGCATAAATCAGCCCATCCATACGGCCACAACATGTTCAAAACAGCCCATAAACACAACAACTATAACACAACACTTTATGACCTTTCCTTCATAACTATTTTCACTTTTCCGGCTTGCTAGGCCTTCCAATAAATTCAACATAAAAGATGAGATAAATAACATACCTTATATGTGAAGAAACTCAGCCACATCAACCCTTTTCCAACACCAAGCGTAAGCAAAAGCAAGAACAATCACCTTTCACGGACTAGTTTGGCGTAATCTTGTCAAATTCTTGATTTATTGGACTATAATATTTGGGAGAGGTGTAGAAAATTTTCTAGGAACTTTTAGAAGGTTAATTTGCTGAAAAGAACAGATTTATGGGGCATTTATAGGCCCCCTAGGTCGGTTTCACCGACCTCCCCTTGTGGGGCCCGCGGAGCTTCTCTTTGTTTTTTTGGCAGCTTAAGGTCTGGTTACTAAAAGGGTCATAACGTTTGATCCCGATATGGTGTGAGGGCCCACGACCTACCGTTGGAAAGCTATTTCAATTATCTACAACTTTCATTCTTTGTGTTTTTCCAAATTCCAAACGTATAATAGCGTTTTGGCCCCTCCAAGTCAGGTCATCCGAAAACGTATCTTTAAATCATCCTTTTGGAGGGCTTACACTCATTTTTGGCTTGTGGGTCCTTCTTAGGACTTGCTCAACTCCACATGCACTACCCATATATCTCTTCATATATATTTTATAAAGTCCCGACATGTGTGCCCCACCTTAACTTATGGTTACGAGGGCTATCATCGAGTGATCACGTTAACCGATTTACTTCCTACACTCTCCAAAATCCATATATATATATATATATATATATATATATATATATATATATATTCTTATGCTCATATAACATAATCTTCATCCCTAACCTTCCTCAATATTACCATACTAATAAACAACTTGTATATATAAAAAAAAACTTGGGAAGTAGTCTTGCCCTTCACCTACCACGACTACCTTGAAATATCCGAATGTATAAAATACGGGATATAACATCCTCCCCCCCTTTAGAACATTCGTCCTCGAATGTTCAACTCGATCTTATGAGGTCTTGTAGCACTTCGGGGGTCCCGTTTTATGGTCGTTCTTCTCTTGATGCCCATTCCTTATCCTTTACCTTATGCTCCTTGGCCTTCACACAAATCCTCGTTTATGTCATAGGTTTCCCTTCTGGTACTTGAGAATATGGTGATCCCTTTTTGGTCTAATATAATATAGCCTCCCCCCTTTTAAGGGCTCCTTATACGCCAACCGTTCTTCTTTTCAATTCCGCGTATAACACAGCAAGATTTCTCATCATAAGTTTTCCTTTTACTTTCCGTCGATACCCTCACATATAAGATATCATACATGTTCATACACATATGCACATATAATTAGTATCAACTAACCCACAGAATACTTCCGGACGCTATTCAAGCCTATCCAAATTGCAGAACCGTGACATACTTTTCATTTCTTCTCTAATCGGGTCTGTCGCATGCTGCGTAGCCTTTTGTGGTCTCCAACCATTTTGTACATTCTATTTTCCCATTATTCTTTTACAAACTAATCTTTGGAATTTCTTGCATACTTCCCAGGGGGTCACCCATCCTGAAATTGCTCCCACCTGAGCACGCTTAACCTCGAATCTTTGGTGGAATTCGGTGCTTTATTACCGATATAATCGCATCCGCTTCCTCATATGTCCTTTACTACATAATCTGGAGTTAGTCAAAGTTTCATAGATTCCCCGAGGCGTTTTCGTAACACGTCCTTTCTCTTGCAATTACCGTTTTGCCCTTTTCGATTCTTAATGTTCACCTTCACTTCCTTTCTCCCGACTTACATTTCAGTAATATTTCAATATCCTTACCTCATCCAACATGCCTCGTCCGCACCATAGTTTACCACTGTACTTTGTAACTGTTGATACCATAGGTCGCTTTCTTTTGTCGACGCCGTCCTTTAGCTGAAATAAAAGGTTAGTACAAGGGACTTCATGTCCTATGACTGGGCTCTATCGCACGATCTTAGATATGACAGAAGGTCAACAATCCCTAGATGCCCCGTAGCCTCCTGTTTATAAATGTGGCGCGCTTCACACTATAAACAGGACTCTACCGGACACGACTTTGCAGACAACCCCTAGGACAAACCTGCTTTGATACCACTTTGTCACACCCCGACCTTACTAGGGTGTGATGGGCACCCGACTCTCCTCAGAGTTGAGCGAACCCTTAAACGTTCACGTTACTAAAACATGTCATTTCAAAAAAAAATTAAGAAACATGAAACTTTTCAAACAGTAATCATTATCTGAAAATGCATACTCTTTTAACATTTACAAATCATCCGCACTTCCCGACGCGCTATCCACAGGACATTGTCTGCAAAGTCTCTAGGATATACAGATACTCTGACATAAGTACTCGACCTGGCAGCACTCCGAACTGAGATGGAGCTCGCCAATCCCACTGGAACAGCTCCTAGCAAAGTCTTTTACTCGTCTGGGTGTACCTGCGTGGCATGAAACGCAGCCCCCGAAGAAAGGGGGTCAGTACGAGGAATGTACTGAATATGTAAAGCATTACTGAAGCGTATATCAGAAAAGTACAGCAGAAAGCAAGTTTAGGTTACCTGACATGAATTAAATATTTAAATAAAATAGTCCCTTCGGACGGCCGCTTCCGGCCTAATAATAATAACAATAATAGTAATAACAATAGTAATAACAATGATAATAATACTAGTAATCCCCTTCGGGTGTGCCGGTTCCGACATACGTCTATCCCGGCCCCTTCGGACATGCCGGTCGCGGTATAAAATGATGGCCCCTTCGGGCATGCCGGTCCAACATACGTCTATCCTGGCCCCTTCGGACATGCTGGCCGGCCCCGACATAATAATCCTAGCCCCTTCGGGCATGTCACTCGTGGCATACGGCTACCCTGGCCCCTTCGGGCATGCCACTCGTGACATAATACTAATCCTAGCCCCTTCGGGCATAATAATAATAGTAATAATAATAATAATAAAATCTCACACCCCCCTTCGGAGTGGTTTTGGAAAATCTGAATAATAAGATATCGCACTCCCTTCGGAGTGGTTTTGAAAAGTTTTATAAAATATCACACTCCTTCGGAGTGGTTTTGAAAAGTTTTATAAAATATCGCTTAATAGTTAGGGCAATAGCCAAAAGTTTTCCTTCAATTGTGGTACAAAAATAAGTCAAATAAACAGTAGGCGGCGATCCGGGAATAGCGGGTCCGCCCTGAGTCAACGGAGGTGGCGTACTCGAATTACATATACTAAGCTTAATGGAGTCATTTATGGAAGTTTCAAGGCAATTCGATTACATTCCTGCAAGTTACGGACGTTTGAGCATTTTTCCAACAAGATATAAGGATTCTAGTTCAATCGCACCGAATGAATAGTGCTCAATTTCGTAATCGAATTTCGATGAACGAGAATAACCCCGAGGCTCAAATTCAAGCCTAGTACACCTAGGACATGCCAAAGGAAGGAGAGGGATAGCTTCACATACCTTTTCCGCTGATTACGCCTCTCCAAATTCGATTCCCGTTTCGCCCAAAATCTACAAATGGTCGCATTTACCAAATATTGATTAGAACGTCTAGAAGTTAAATCTTAAAGTAATACTTGCTACCGAGATTTCGGCAAAGATTTTCCCCCCGTAAATACACCATCCCCGAGATTCTAACTCGGCCAATTTTAATCAACAACAATTCCGGAATTCAACCCGGCCAAACTATCAACAATACTAACAATTGTTCTAGCAACACTTCAATATGCAATTCAATTCAATTCCAACAACACCATTATTCATACCAATATTTTCCATAAACATCCCACACGATGTTTTTTTTTTTTTTTCTCAACATACAACAACGAAATACACTTTCTTCCATCCCAGTCAAGGAATATAATCTCATCAACACACCAACGATGTTAGATGCCATTTTTATACGCATAAATCAGCCCATCCATACGGCCACAACATGTTCAAAACAGCCCATAAACACAACAACTATAACACAACACTTTATGACCTTTCCTTCATAACTATTTTCACTTTTCCGGCTTGCTAGGCCTTCCAATAAATTCAACATAAAAGATGAGATAAATAACATACCTTATATGTGAAGAAACTCAGCCACATCAACCCTTTTCCAACACCAAGCGTAAGCAAAAGCAAGAACAATCACCTTTCACGGACTAGTTTGGCGTAATCTTGTCAAATTCTTGATTTATTGGACTATAATATTTGGGAGAGGTGTAGAAAATTTTCTAGGAACTTTTAGAAGGTTAATTTGCTGAAAAGAACAGATTTATGGGGCATTTATAGGCCCCCTAGGTCGGTTTCACCGACCTCCCCTTGTGGGGCCCGCGGAGCTTCTCTTTGTTTTTTTGGCAGCTTAAGGTCTGGTTACTAAAAGGGTCATAACGTTTGATCCCGATATGGTGTGAGGGCCCACGACCTACCGTTGGAAAGCTATTTCAATTATCTACAACTTTCATTCTTTGTGTTTTTCCAAATTCCAAACGTATAATAGCGTTTTGGCCCCTCCAAGTCAGGTCATCCGAAAACGTATCTTTAAATCATCCTTTTGGAGGGCTTACACTCATTTTTGGCTTGTGGGTCCTTCTTAGGACTTGCTCAACTCCACATGCACTACCCATATATCTCTTCATATATATTTTATAAAGTCCCGACATGTGTGCCCCACCTTAACTTATGGTTACGAGGGCTATCATCGAGTGATCACGTTAACCGATTTACTTCCTACACTCTCCAAAATCCATATATATATATATATATATATATATATATATATATATATATATTCTCATATAACATAATCTTCATCCCTAACCTTCCTCAATATTACCATACTAATAAACAACTTGTATATATAAAAAAAAAACTTGGGAAGTAGTCTTGCCCTTCACCTACCACGACTACCTTGAAATATCCGAATGTATAAAATACGGGATATAACATCCTCCCCCCCTTTAGAACATTCGTCCTCGAATGTTCAACTGATCTTATGAGGTCTTGTAGCACTTCGGGGGGTCCCGTTTTATGGTCGTTCTTCTCTTGATGCCCATTCCTTATCCTTTACCTTATGCTCCTTGGCCTTCACACAAATCCTCAGTTTATGTCATAGGTTTCCCTTCTGGTACTTGAGAATATGGTGATCCCTTTTTGGTCTAATATAATATAGCCTCCCCCCTTTTAAGGGCTCCTTATACGCCAACCGTTCTTCTTTTCAATTCCGCGTATAACACGGCAAGATTTCTCATCATAAGTTTTCCTTTTACTTTCCGTCGATACCCTCACATATAAGATATCATACATGTTCATACACATATGCACATATAATTAGTATCAACTAACCCACAGAATACTTCCGGACGCTATTCAAGCCTATCCAAATTGCAGAACCGTGACATACTTTTCATTTCTTCTCTAATCGGGTCTGTCGCATGCTGCGTAGCCTTTTGTGGTCTCCAACCATTTTGTACATTCTATTTTCCCATTATTCTTTTACAAACTAATCTTTGGAATTTCTTGCATACTTCCCGTGGGGTCACCCATCCCGAAATTGCTCCCCCGAGCACGCTTAACCTCGAATCTTTGGTGGAATTCGGTGCTTTATTACCGATATAATCGCATCCGCTTCCTCATATGTCCTTTACTACATAACTGGAGTTAGTCAAAGTTTCATAGATTCGAGGCGTTTTCGTAACACGTCCTTTCTCTTGCAATTACCGTTTTGCCCTTTTCGATTCTTAATGTTCACCTTCACTTCCTTTCTCCCGACTTACATTTCAGTAATATTTCAATATCCTTACCTCATCCAACATGCCTCGTCCGCACCATAGTTTACCACTGTACTTTGTAAGCGTTGATACCATAGGTCGCTTTCTTTTGTCGACGCCGTCCTTTAGCCGAAATAAAAGGTTAGTACAAGGGACTTCATGTCCTATGACCGGGCTCTATCGCACGATCTTAGATATGACGGAAGGTCAACAATCCCTAGATGCCCCGTAGCCTCCCGTTTATAAATGTGGCGCGCTTCACACTATAAACGGGACTCTACCGGACACGACTTTGCGTACAACCCCTAGGACAAACTGCTCGATACCACTTTGTCACACCCCGACCTTACTAGGGTGTGATGGGCACCCGACTCTCCTCAGAGTTGAGCGAACCCTTAAACGTTCACGTTACTAAAACATGTCATTTCAAAAAATTTTAAGAAACATGAAACTTTTCAAACAGTAATCATTATCGAAAATGCATACTCTTTTAACATTTACAAATCATCCGCACTTCCCGACGCGCTATCCACGGGACACCGTCCGCAAAGTCTCTAGGATATACGAGATACTCGACATAAGTACTCGACACAGCGGCACTCCGAACCGAGATGGAGCTCGCCAATCCCACCGGAACAGCTCCTAGCAAAGTCTTTTACTCGTCGGGTGTACCGCGTGGCATGAAACGAAACGACCCCGAAGAAAGGGGTCGATACGAGGAATGTACCGAATATGTAAAGCATTCGAAGCGTATATCGAAAAGTACAGCGAGAAAGCAAGTTTAGGTTACGACATGAATTAAATATTTAAATAAAATAGTCCCTTCGGACGGCCGCTTTCGGCCTAATAATAATAACAATAATAGTAATAACAATAGTAATAACAATGATAATAATACTAGTAATCCCCTTCGGGTGTGCCGGTTCCGACATACGTCTATCCCGGCCCCCGGACATGCCGGTCCCGGAATAAAATGATGGCCCCTTCGGGCATGCCGGTCCAACATACGTCTATCCCGGCCCCTTCGGACATGCGGCCCCGACATAATAATCCTAGCCCCTTCGGGCATGTCACTCGTGGCATACGGCTACCCTGGCCCCTTCGGGCATGCCACTCGTGACATAATACTAATCCTAGCCCCTTCGGGCATAATAATAATAGTAATAATAATAATAATAAAATCTCACACCCCTTCGGAGTGGTTTTGGAAAATACGAATAATAAGATATCACACTCCCTTCGGAGTGGTTTTGAAAAGTTTTATAAAATATCACTTCGGAGTGGTTTTGAAAAGTTTTATAAAATATCCCCTTCGGAGTGGTTTTGAAAAGTTTTATAAAATATCGCTTAATAGTTAGGGCAATAGCCAAAAGTTTTCCTTCAATTGTGGTACAAAAATAAGTCAAATAAACAGTAGGCGGCGATCCGGGAATAGCGGGTCCGCCCTGAGTCAACGGAGGTGGCGTACTCGAATTACATATACTAAGCTTAATGGAGTCATTTATGGAAGTTTCAAGGCAATTCGATTACATTCCTGCAAGTTACGGACGTTTGAGCATTTTTCCAACAAGATATAAGGATTCTAGTTCAATCGCACTGAATGAATAGTGCTCAATTTCAGAATCGAATTTCGATGAACAGAATAACCCCCGAGGCTCAAATTCAAGCCTAGTACACCTAGGACATGCCAAAGGAAGGAGAGGGATAGCTTCACATACCTTTTCCGCTGATTACGCCTCTCCAAATTCGATTCCCGTTTCGCCCAAAATCTACAAATGGTCGCATTTACCAAATATTGATTAGAACGTCTAGAAGTTAAATCTTAAAGTAATACTTGCTACCGAGATTTCGAAAGCATTTCCCGTAAATACACCATCCCCGAGATTCTAACTCGGCCAATTTTAATCAACAACAATTCCGGAATTCAACCCGGCCAAACTATCAACAATACTAACAATTGTTCTAGCAACACTTCAATATGCAATTCAATTCAATTCCAACAACACCATTATTCATACCAATATTTTCCATAAACATCCCACACGATGTTTTTTTTTTTTTTCTCAACATACAACAACGAAATACACTTTCTTCCATCCCAGTCAAGGAATATAATCTCATCAACACACCAACGATGTTAGATGCCATTTTTATACGCATAAATCAGCCCATCCATACGGCCACAACATGTTCAAAACAGCCCATAAACACAACAACTATAACACAACACTTTATGACCTTTCCTTCATAACTATTTTCACTTTTCCGGCTTGCTAGGCCTTCCAATAAATTCAACATAAAAGATGAGATAAATAACATACCTTATATGTGAAGAAACTCAGCCACATCAACCCTTTTCCAACACCAAGCGTAAGCAAAAGCAAGAACAATCACCTTTCACGGACTAGTTTGGCGTAATCTTGTCAAATTCTTGATTTATTGGACTATAATATTTGGGAGAGGTGTAGAAAATTTTCTAGGAACTTTTAGAAGGTTAATTTGCTGAAAAGAACAGATTTATGGGGCATTTATAGGCCCCCTAGGTCGGTTTCACCGACCTCCCCTTGTGGGGCCCGCGGAGCTTCTCTTTGTTTTTTTGGCAGCTTAAGGTCTGGTTACTAAAAGGGTCATAACGTTTGATCCCGATATGGTGTGAGGGCCCACGACCTACCGTTGGAAAGCTATTTCAATTATCTACAACTTTCATTCTTTGTGTTTTTCCAAATTCCAAACGTATAATAGCGTTTTGGCCCCTCCAAGTCAGGTCATCCGAAAACGTATCTTTAAATCATCCTTTTGGAGGGCTTACACTCATTTTTGGCTTGTGGGTCCTTCTTAGGACTTGCTCAACTCCACATGCACTACCCATATATCTCTTCATATATATTTTATAAAGTCCCGACATGTGTGCCCCACCTTAACTTATGGTTACGAGGGCTATCATCGAGTGATCACGTTAACCGATTTACTTCCTACACTCTCCAAAATCCATATATATATATATATATATATATATATATATATATATATATATATATATATATATATATTCTTATGCTTATAACATAATCTTCATCCCTAACCTTCCTCAATATTACCATACTAATAAACAACTTGTATATATAAAAAAAAAAACTTGGGAAGTAGTCTTGCCCTTCACCTACCACGACTACCTTGAAATATCCGAATGTATAAAAATTCCGAGTTGATGTCGGGAAGCTAAGGACAAGGTTAAAATTCTTTTTAGAATGCGTAAAGTTGTTTATTCATCCTTTGTATCGGAATGGAGCGTTAAGGGTAAATTCGGAATAAGGAAGAATTGGAGGCCAAAAATTGGAAACAATTTCATGAAATGGAACAAGTGTATATTGTGTATTTGTGAAGTTGAGTATGCATGTATGGACAAGGGATGACTAGGCCCAATTTAATTATGGACCAAGATGACTAAGCTAAGTAATTAGTCATCCTTAATGACTTAGGAAAATTCAAGAAGTTTGAAGAAAAATTTGGAAAAAAAAAAGGGGCATGGCCGGTCATGTGACCAGCCATATGCATATATATATATGTGAGAGGCTTGAAAGGCAAGACAACTTGCCATTTTTGTTCTAGAAAAATCAAGAGAAAGGAAAGAAAAGGAAAGAAGGAGAAAAACGGCCAAGAGGGGAGGGGTGTTGTCGCCCTCTCACTTTTGGTCATGAAAAATTTATTTCTTCATGTTATCTTACTAATTAGAAGGTCATCTACGACATGGAGTGGTTGTGGAGGAAGGAAACCATTTGTTTTGCATGGAAGGAGGCTTAGCCGAGAGGAATTTGGTGGAAGAGGTAAGGTTCTACCTTGTTTTTTTTTATATGTTATGCATGTTGAGATATGTGGAAATGAATGAGGTTCACAAAAATATGGTGTTGTGTGTGCTTGGCCGTGTATATGTAGTATTACGTAGGAAGTGAATAATTAATCATATTTGGTGTTTATTTAGATGGTTGGGTATGTTTCAACATGTAAAAATGAATGGAACTCATGGAAGTATGTATGTTGAGACTTGGCCGAACATGGGCTGCTTGATGAAGGAATAATGAATTAAATTTACCTAATGTTCTTGGCTATGGTTGGTGAGAATTATAAGGTGAGAATGAAGCTTAATGACTTGTGTTGAAGTTGTAATATTGTATGGGCTGTTTTGAGGGTTAATATGATTTTAGTATGTTCCTTCAAAATTGTGAAGATCATGTTGTAACCCATGGAAATTGTTGATATAGAATGTGAATTTGGAAGGTAGAAATGTAATGTTGTGTCCCTATGGAATTTGGGTGGTTTTGGGTCACATTGTACAATGGATAGATTATGTTGCATATTGTGTGGATTGCCTGAAGTGTCCTTGAATCGTGCTTGAATGGCTTCGGATTAATAATTGAACGTATGATCGATAATGCGAGTTTGAATGCACGTAGTTTATTTGAAGGTGAATGAAATGAAGTTGAATTGAATATTGATGTGTTACCAGAATAATTGTTGATATTGTTGTTGGTTGGCCGGGTTGAATTCCCGGGTTGTTGTTAATTGAAAATGGCCAAGTTGAACTTGGTGGGATGGAGTATTTACAAGGGAATCTGCCGAAATTTCGGTAGCAAGTGTACCTTAAGATTGATCTCTAAAAGCTTCTAACCAAGGTTTGGTAAATGCGACCATTTGTAGATTTTTGGCGGATTTGGAGCTTGAATTTGGAGGAGCGTAAGAAGCGGAAAAAGGTATGTAAGGCTTACTTTCTTTCTTGGGCATGTCTTAGATGTAATAGGCTTGAATACGTGTTTCGGGGATTACTCTGATCCTAGAAATCCGAGATTGAAATTTGATTACTATTCATTCAGTAAAATTGAATCAAGTGTTCATGAATAGTTGAAAGAAGGGTCTAAACATCTAGAACTTGCAGGAATAAGATCCGTATGCCCTAAGACTCTTATAAGTCATGTCACGAAACGTTTTATACGTAAATTATGTACGCCGCCTCATTTGACTCGAGGAGGGCCCACTATTCCCTAATTCCCTCTGTTGTCCTATTGGGTTTATTTTCCATTCTATAGCTAAGAACACTTATGGACATCCTCCGACTACTAAATAAAAGTTGTTTTAACTAAACCCTCGACCCCAAGGTATGATTTTCTTTACTAAAAGTTTACAAGTGTTTTCCAAAATATACATTTTCCTTAAAAACTAAGTTTTACAATATTGCCGAGTTTATGACCTAAACAACGACTATAATCCTATGATGACTATGAATCTATCTATGATCTGACTATGATCCTATGATGACTATGGTGTCTATGATTCTATGGGGACTATGATTCTATGATGGCTATGATTCTATGGTGTCTATGATTCTATGGGGACTATGATTCTATGATGGCTATGGTTCTATGATGGCCATGGTTCTATGATGACTATGACTCTATGATGACAATGATTCTATGATGATAATGATGATGTCAGATGTGCTATGCCTATGACCCGATATGCTATGATATGTTCTATGTTGATAGTCTCGCCTTGTGATTATCATTCCTCCAAGGTGAGACAAAGCGTCCACGATTACTCCATAATGCGATCGGAGGGTTCCGACCTTACGTCACTCCGATACGTATATGATTTTCCTTGGGCTCCCCTGCATGCTAAATATGAACAAGGGTTGGGGGGATGGGAACTATGCATACGTGGGGGAAATGGGAAAGGGATCTCTGTTTCATTGCCACACAGTCGGTGGCTTATCATCCGGACGCGGGATGCCGGACGCGGGATTTATGCGAGCTGGAGTATTCGGCGCTATGTGGGCGGCCGCCTCGTGGGGTGCTATGACCTGATATGACCAAGTAAGCATGCATGGCATCCGCCCCCGGGGGCACTCGTATGCACGGGTTACTACGCTATCCTATGATATGTTCTATGTTCTCCATGCGATATATGATTCCTATGTACAGGTCACAGCTTGACATGACATGTTCTATGTTTCTATGCGGTTATTGTTCATGTATACATTTCTTACTATGTTACTATTCATGCCTTACATACTCAGTACATTGTTCGTACTTAAATACACACTCTTCGGGGGCTGCGTTTCATGCGCGCGGTACACCCGGACGACGCAAAGTTAGCATAGAAGATGTTTCGGCGAAGTTGGCGAACTCGTTTGCTCGGAGTGTGGCCGAGTCGGCGCACACGTGCTATGATATCGATTACGGTTAGAGACTTTGCGGACAGTCGTGGGCCTAAGGTGTCGACCTTAAAAAAAAAGTTTCCTTTGGTTGACGTGTTTTATTATACGGAGCCCTCATATTTTCAAACTGTATTTACTTTGAGAATTGACGAAAAGATTTTAAAAAAAAAAAAAAAAAAAAAATTTGCTATGTATTTTACTTCATTTTGTCTTAAGAATCCAAAGTTCATATGTGTAATAAGAGTTAGCGGGTTCGCTCGACTCCGTACACGGGGTCGGGTGCCATCACACCCTAGTAAAGTCGGGGTGTGACAAAGTGGTATCGAGCAGGTCGGTCCAAGGGTTGTACGCAAAGTCGTGTCCGGTAGAGTCCTGTTTATGGGTGTGAAGCCGGCCACGTTTATAAACGAGGAGGCACGGAAGGCATCTAGGAATGGTTGACCTTCTTTACGTCCTATGATCGTGCGATAGAGCCAAGTCTAGGAAAATGGAATCACATGCGAGGCCTTACCTACGACGAAAGAAAGTGAGAAGTGATATGGAAAGTTACAAGGACAAGTATTGATGTTACGTTACGCACCCGAAGGGGGGGCTCGGTATGGGCGAGATGAGTCGTATACATATGTAAGCACAAGGTATTGCTAATAGCTCTTGTGTGCGGATGCGAATAGTGAAGATAATAAAGAAGGCCCTACCGAGAATGGGCATGTCTACGAGAAAGAAGCGTGAAAAGGAAATACGATAAACAGACAATAAACGAGATGCGATGTTTCAAGAAGGGTTATGGATTTGGCACGACGACG
Source organism: Lycium ferocissimum (assembly GCF_029784015.1). NCBI lineage: Eukaryota > Viridiplantae > Streptophyta > Magnoliopsida > Solanales > Solanaceae > Lycium > Lycium ferocissimum. The sequence goes on from NW_026716679.1 coordinate 15,167, forward strand.
AAGGTGCGATCACTACCTCGGGAACCTGGAGGCCCAGGATAAGAAGTGGTTATGCACACAAGTGAAAGGTGAACATTCGGAACTGAAAAGGGCAAAATAGTAATTCCAAAGAAAGGACGTGTTATGAAAATATTCCAGAATTGGTAAGACTTCGACTTGCCCTAGGATATGTAATAAAGGTTATACGAGGAAGTGGACGCGATTATATCAGCATTAAGACACCAGATTCTACCAGAGTTTCGAGGTTAAGCGTGCTCAGGTGGGAGCAATTCTACGATGGGTGACCCCGGAAGTTACAAGAAATTTTATATATTCGGACCTAAGAGACACGTGAGAGGTTAGGGTGGCCTAAGGAAACTAGAGCATACGGGATGGTTGGAGATCATAAGAAGACGCGTAGGACGAGGGCAAACTTGCTTGGTAAAGAGACGAAGTGCGTCACGGCCCGGGGAATTAGGGTAGGCTTGAACGGCGTTTGGACGTATTTGAGGGCTAGTTGATATTAATTATATACACGTATATATGAAGGTGTAGGATATCCCAAATATGATTGTATCGGTGGACATGTGAATCCCGACGGAAGCTACGGTACAAAAAGGCATTGTCGAGTAAAAGTGCGAAGTTCGAGTGACGGCAAGAATGAATGGTACAAGTGTTGCAAAGTGAGCTGATATTATACTACTAGAGAGTGAGGTTGGAAATGAGGATATGAGACGAAGCGTAAATGGATAATGGTACAAGTACACCCCAAAAAGGGGGGAAGCAGGTGAGAGAAATGTAAGGATGACAAGGAAAACGGTATTGGATAGCTTAAGGGCTAATATGAAGGATGGAAATTGTCACGACCCAACTCCGTAGGCGCGACACGTACTAGTTGGGCACTCGTACGTACCTTAACCTAAATTAGCAAAATATTACAAATAAGCGAGAAATAATAATTTAACAAGGACAAATGGGCATGCGCACGAAGGCCGATAAGGCCGTCACAAAACATAAATAACTCTAAGCGTACGCAAACCTCACGAAACATACACGAACCCACACCACGTATCTACGGACCTCTGACGAACAAAACATAATCATATGACGGGACGGGGCCCGTCGTACCCCGAATGAATATGTACAAATGCAACGAGAAAATTTTATACCATAATACGGGCCCGGACAAAGGAGCACTTCCAAACGGTGAGCAAACAACCTAGGCGGGCGAATCGGCAAATCAA
>NW_026716680.1:0-16607 GCF_029784015.1 Lycium ferocissimum
GGGGGGGTTTTAAAAATTTGGGACATGTAAAAATGAAGTTGAGTTAATAAGGATCATTAATGTTTAAAAATTACTGGATGGAAAAGGTAAACATCGTCATAACTCAACCCATTAATTCTTACCGAGATTTAAATTTTTATTTATTTTCTTAAAATTTTGTTTGTGTACTTAATAAAATTTTTGTATTATATTATGATTATATATAAATATCAAATAAGAAAATGTCATTTTAAAATTATTTAGACAGTTCTCATAGGCCCAAATTGGCAAATATCACTTAAATTGGCTAAATTGCGGTTTAAATGACGAGTTAATAAAATAGAAGAAATTGCACGATTTGTCCTCCAAATGGGCTGGTTTTTAATTTTGGCCTTCGAAATCAACTTATGCCTAGTGGAGATAAGTTTTTTAAGAGTTGCATAACTTAAGGTATAAATGAGTAAAATAAAAGACATGTCAAAATGTTGTTCTCATAAGGAAAAAAGTAAAAGCTATCACAAATAGAGCAAAAGGAAAAATGATCCAATAAAATAAGGGGGCCTAACTGCCCAAACCAAAAGGGGTTGGACGGGTCATGATTGTATAGGCTGATGTTGCCACCCCTTGTTTCGTCATGCCATTTAAATGATCCCTTTGCTCTCTTTTATCTTTTTTTTTTATAATTTGAATGCGAATTCTAACTTATCAGATTGGTTTCACTTCGATTCGATTAATAATAAATTTTTGGATACAAAAGGTATTGTGACATAGACGTACAGTCCAACTTGGTCCATATTGGACCACTTAATTAATAAATGATGAGATTCTTATCAAATTTTTAAAAAAGTCTTTCTCACTATTTAGAATAGTGAAGCCAAGCTAGTCACTTGAAGAGGGTAGCAATCATGATAGCTTTGCGATTACCTCAACTTCCATTTTATTTCTAAGTGTTCGATTCCTCGATCCTCACTTTATACTCCCTCCCTCCCCTTTCGCTATCTATAATTAAAAAAATTAACTCCTCCCAAGCATTTAATGTTCACTTATTGTATTTGTTCTAGTTGCATCATAAAATAAATTATTTGATTTTATCAATTGTACTATAATCTTAATAGTGTTTTGGTGAATGGGTGAGCGAGTAATGACTTGAGTTGTATATCTATTTATATGAGTCACAACTATGAGATAATTAGTACATTGCCCATTCTAAGACAAGAATAAGATTGTAGATCTATCTGAGATGTGTTCAAAATAGCTATGGACAAATACTTAGCTAAGAGTAAGCATGTAAAGGCCGGTCGTGCTATATAAATGCGGGTCACAGGGGGTGGCGGGCCATAGTTAGTGGGCCGGGTGGAGGAGGGAGGGGTGCTCAGCTGCGCCTACCCGTAGGGTACATAGGGGGCGGGGTGGGCCGATTTTAATTATTTTAAAAAAAATTCTAATATTTAAAATTTATTAAATTTGAATTTTAAAATTTATTTATTGTCAACTTTATTTTAACCACAAGTTCCTTAAATTATACTTTGCCTATTTTCAATCTATAAATCCCATTCATTTTTTCTCCATATTATCTCACTTTCCCTATTTCTCCTCTTTCCAAATTTTCTTTCATCTAAATCACTCTCTTCCAACTTCCAAGTTCAAATTTCAAAATTTAAATTTAATGGATAATGATAATCCTCCACCTCCTCCCCCAAAACCAAGATCAATTTCAAGTCCGGTAGTTCATTTTGAGCGAGACGAGGAACATGTTAAATGTCAACATTGGGTCAAATATATCTCCATAAGTCCAACCGATTTTGGGGAAACCAATCCTTACGTAGGCATTGGGACAAAAGGCAAAAATTGAACTTGAAGTTTATCTTTTTTAAATTTCTCCATCGATGCGGATTTTGAACTTTTCATTTGTAATAAGTTAACCGTTCAAGTTTGTATGTTTTGAATTCGCAATGTTATCAATTTTAAGTTTGAAGTTTTATTTTAAATTACTTATGTAGTCTGTATCACATTCTCAACTTTTTATAATTTTTAGCACTTAAATAGGTTGAGTCTTCTTTCTAAAACATATTCAAGATATACACAAATATACCACTTAAATAAAAATAAAAAAATAAAAAATTAATTCGAAGTGGGCCAGTCAGTTGAGCCTGGGGCCGGGAACCCCTGTTGTGATCGTGCTATCGGGGAAATGGCATGTCCTAAACCCCCTTTTTTTCCACTGGTCCCCACCAACCTCTTACCTGGCGGTCGGGCCAGCAGGGCCGGGTTAGGTAGGCGATCCGGGGCCCACCCACCAATTGACAGTTAGCTAAGAGTCCTAATACCTCATAACGGGCGATATAGATGAACATAATGTCACGTAAAAGATTGAGATAATTAGAATAATCCTTTTATAAGAATATCAACAATTTGTGAGCGAGCGACAAGTGTATTTCACATTAAAATCACATTAAGCAACCTTGTCACAAACATAATGAGAATCAACATTTATGTCCTTTTAGCCATCATGGAACACCGGGATATAAGTAATAGTGGGACAAATACAAAGGTCCAATAAGATGAATGCCATATACCGATATTCACTCATCATTCTTGTTTCATTTGCCAAAGTTAGAACACCACGTATTCATTTTTTTGGTGTTAATGTTCTCAATAGTGAATTGATCATTCGATATCCTTTCCTTCGCAAGATAGATGAAAAGTTGAAACTTACATGACTCCCGAATAACCTCCTTTTACTTTCTTAATAATAAATCCTTTGTATGAACCAGCTTTGAATCGACTAGAAACCAACAAGGATACTTGATTTATGTTTTCCCCAATGGCTAGAAGACTTTGCCCTGGTTGGATGATAAACTTAAAAGCATCATCCATAAACCTCCATCACATTCCATATCTAAACTCGTGTCACCCACGAGTTCCGCTCAAATAAAGAAATCAACTTACCGTTTTAATCTTGTTGTTTCCCTTTTCCGGGAAGCATTTAAAAACGTCCAACAACATCCTGCATTATAATAAGGTCAATTTGTTACGAGAAAAGCTATATGTGCTTTTGTAAGGTCGGCTATTATGTGAAGTGAATGGCCACCACTAGATGGCACGACTCGCCTTGGAAATTACGGGAAGATCCAACAACCCATCAAGGTCCGACGATGCGAAAAGAGAAATGTTTGGACTACATCACCGATTTGAGGTAGTTCACAGATGATTCTTCCGAGTCAAGGTAGGGTAAGCCGTTTTCGACATGGCTTTAGGGGAGTCGATAGACACCGGTGCCTAAATATACTAAGCCTTATGCTTCAACAAATAAAAAATTGCTCAACGAGGATACAAAGATGGGCACTAGCATACGGGTTCGCTATGAACATTTTTGAGCATTTTCAAGTACCAATTATAGTGTGGCAATATCGACGTATGGATATCATTGGAACTTAGAACAAAGTTGTTCAACCAATCCAAGTTAAGGAAAGACGCCGAGCGACAAAACTTAATACATCAAAAGCAACAAGAGGTGAGATTGTCGCCCTCGTTTCCCAAAGGATCGAAAAAAATATGGATCAACTTCATCTAAAATATGGTCTTGAGCAAAAGGTGTTGAATGCTCGATTGCTAGTCCGTAGGCGCACTAGATCAAGAGAGGCGTACAAAATCAAGGCATTGACTTAGTCAAACCCCTCACTAAGATTCCTGACTCCCTCCAATCCTTCCTCATATCCTTCCTTAGCCAACCATTTTCATGATTTCTAGTCCCATGCTATCCGAACCTACGCTTGTTTGACCCTTCTAGTTATTATTTAATGACCGTGGTTTGATGGTGCATATCTTCTAATAAAACGTTTTGCTCGTTATATTTCGTGCTATTTTTGTGCTTAAAATATTCAAGAAGATATAATGAACACTCCGTAAATTCACATTAGGTGTAATGTGTTAAATAAGTGTTAACGAGACATTTTATCCATATGAAGTCCCATCGGGATGAGTTGGTTGAAATAGTTGTTCGTAATCAAGACGGATAGGAGGTGCTAAGATTCGATAGAATCGACTAAGTTTATGGAAGGTATATCTTCTAGCCTAATTTCGTGAAAATATGTTTGGAATTTGCGAAAACCTAAACAATGAAATTTGTATTCCTTTGAAATACATTTCAACGGTATATTATGGAGCCAAACAAAGCTTTGTACAAAAATTATGCCCATTTTATAAGATGCTTGACAGCGCCAAAGCGAGGAGCTCCCCCGGGCCGAGGGCCAAAGAGGGTTTTAGCTCACCCTAGAGCTCTCATGAGGTCCGATCGAGGGTGAGCTTGATTAGAGACCCAAGGGGTACTTTGCCCCGTGCCCTTGGCGACCCTTAGACATTTTTATGTCATTTTTGACATTCAACCGTTAAAGCCCTAAGCAAATGTTTCCTCCCCACTCATCCTCCAACTCCAAGGTAAGATTGATCTAAAAATTCCTAACAATTCTAACATTAATTCATGATTAGTAACATTATTCTTCAACCAAAAAATAGGATTTCCAAGATAAATCCTTCTCAAGCGATTCAAAGTTGAGTTTTGGTGTTCTTCCGTAGGCGTTAGTTCATTAAATTGGGGTGATTACAGGTATGTAAGTCTAATTATCTACTGTGGAACGTTATTGATCTCCATTTGTTCTTCATGATTAATATGATGACATTAAATAAGATTATGCCCTAGTTCATGAAAAGTTCGGAACTTCTATACTTCGGAATATAGTTTCGTAGTTATTCATGATTATCATTCTCAATATTGTGAACTCGGTACGAATCGCATAGACTCGTGTTTCTATCCCATACGTCTCGTTTATGAGAACTTAGTATGCTTATGAACAGTAAGTTTTAAACTCCATAATGCCATGAATACAAATCTAAGATAGTAATGTTCAAGATTCGGTTATGCATTACAATATGATTCTTAGTTCCCTTTAAATATAAATTGATAAATGCGAGTCCCCGTACTTTCTTCTCGAGGGAAAAGTCTTATGTATAAGTATACTTGGAGGCCATTGACGATACATTTATTTGGCCAAGGCCACCGATTGGAAGTTATATCGGGCGGGCCCCATATATGATTAACTCGGCTTAAAAAAGGTGAATTCATATTCAAAAGGGGAGTACCTTTGTTTTACTTCTTTTGTTCTATTTAGTTATCGCTCGGTGGGATTATATATACACGTTTATTGATTTCCCTTTCCTGCTAACCCTACTTACGCTTATTTTCTTCGCGTTTTTACATTCGTGCAATTTAAATATACCACGTCCTTTTTCCCCGGGCATGCATCTCGCGATAGTAACCCGATTTACGGGATGACTCATCCGCCCCCGGGATCCCCAGTACCGATTGGGAGCCCTCTTCGTGGCCTTATCATTTATTTATAGTCTTTATAGTAGTTATAGAAAAGTATGCCGAGTTTTTGTCCCGCAAGGGGTTCGGTAGATTCAAGAAGAGGCTTCATAGACTAAAATTAGGAGCAGACGATCACTGCTTTTTATGTTAGCCTTGGCTACAATATTTATCTTTCGACTTTGTTCGATTCGCACTTTTAGATATTTATTCATTTTAGACTTTCAAGATATCAACATGTGTTAGTTTATTTTTCGCATTCGATGTTATGATACCACATGTTAATTCAAACATTGGTTCGTCGGTCGCGTTGTGCATCAAAATCGGTTACGTCCAATTCCAGTTCGAGATGTGACATAGCTTAGTATCAACACTAAGTTCAAGTGTTCTTGGGAGCTATGAAGCGGTTCAGAGAGTTTCCTTTATATGTGTGCCGGCCATACATATAAATGGTGAACTACCAAGACATTCGGGATTGTCTCCTTTCTTTCATCTTAGATCGTGCAAATGAGCCATGACTTCGGAACTCTTCTAACTCGTGCATGTTACATGTTTCAAAAAAATGCCTCTAAGAAAAGTATAATAAGAGAACTTCGACCCACTACAGAGGGCTAATGTCAAGACGTCAAGAGGAAGCCCTCGGGCCCGGAGAGTTGCATCGGGTTCAAGACCACGCCCTCAAAAGGCTTGGAGGTCCTGCATTCTTGCCGTTCAATGCTTCGTGATATGGATGTTAGGGGAGTTATCCAGCTTGCTTACCGCATTGTTGCTCGGTGCTCGAGGCGGGGCGTCTATTGATGGGACGGTAGTTCCAAGTCCAGGGAATTCCCAACATGAAACCTCCGGTTTCACAGGTCCAAAAAGTTAGGTCCTGCAAACTTCATTGATGAGGTTCAGAAGATATTTTAAGTGATGTATGCTAGCGTATCACAGAGGAAAGATTGATGCGTACCAGCCGAAGGATGTTCATACACTCGATATGGAATATGGGAAGAGTCCGAGGGGAAGATACGCTCTCGCGACTTGGAAGAAGTTTGCGACGCGTTCATGAGCACTTTCTACCATGAGGTCTTGGAAGCTAAGGCTTTAGAGTTTAGAGATTTAAAAACGAATGAGATGCGTGTGAATGAGTACTACTTCAGTTGTCGCTCGCGGCCAAGTGTGCTTTGAACATGGGTGTGAATAAGGGCCGTAGTTAAATGGTTTGTGTCGGGGCTTTCGATAATTTGTTTGGATCTTAATATACTGCTCGAACAATGACTTGACCATTACTAAGATGGTTGATTTTGTTCAAGGAACGAAGACAAGTCGAAGGAAGAAGAGTGGCTACAACAAGAGAAAGATGGGGTTCAGCAAGAGAGCTAAGTCTACCAGGAAATTTCGCCGGGGGATCTCAGGGGTAGTAATCGCAGCTTCTTTCAAGAAATCAAAATTAGGACTCCTTTCCTCAGCTAGTGCACCGGTACAGAGGTCCAAATTTAATAAGAACAACAGAAATGTCAATGCAGCAAGGTCTCAGACACAGGCAGTGTGGGTTACCAAGGTCCTAAACACCCTACTTGCAACAAGTGTGGAAGGAGGCACCCAGAGGTATGTTGTTCGTGCATGATGGTTGCTATGGGTGCGGTCGCAGGGTCATTTCCTTGGGATTGTCTATCGCAAGGAAAAATATCGAGGTAATGTAGCTCTACCACAAATTCAGGCCTCGAATTCTCAGGCCCACGGCGTGTGCAAGAAAGTTTGATAATAGTGGTGGTCGAACTATTTGCATGACTGCAAAGCCGTCGGGATGAAAAGACTCTGGAGATGTTGTCCACAGTATATTAACAGCCTTAGCTTATGATGTTTATGTTTCATGGATCCGGATCCACCTTATCTTTTGTAACACCATATATTGCTAAGAAATTTGGGATAGAACCAGAAAAGCTATGTGAACCCTTTGAAGTGTCCACTCTAATTGGAGAATCAATTATAGCTAGAGGCGTCTATAGGGGATTTCCAGGAAAAGCATATCATCGCCTTACTAGAGCAGACTTAGTAGAATTGGATGGTAGACTTCGATGCACATTAGGCATGAATTGGTTAGAGTCCGTTATACCACATGGGTTTTAGAACCAAGATTGTAAGTTTCGAGTTCCGTGAACCGTCTATAGAATGGAAGGGTGGCATGTGTGCCTGTGGGTAGGTTTATTCTTATCTTAAAGTTAGAAAGATGTCTCTAAAGGTATATCTATCATCTAGTTCCTACGTGGGATGCAGACGCTGACTCCAACTCTTCACCATACCTATTGTTAATGAGTTTCAAGAAATCTTTCCTAAGGGTCTTCCGAGTTTTTCCGATAGAGAAATCAAATTTGGATTGACTTAATTCCACACGAGCCCATTCTATCCCGTTAGTAATGGCTCCACGAGTTTAAAGAATTAAAAGCCCACTTGAAGGATCTTTTTGATAAAGGATTTATTAGGCCAAGTGTCTCACCTTAAGGCACACCGGTCTTATTTTTTTGAAAGAAAAATGGGTCTTTGATTATGTGCGTAGACTATCGTCATTAAACAAAGTCACCATTTAAAACAAGTATCCTCTCCTCAGTTCGATGACTTATTTGATCAACTTCGGGTGCCAGGCTATTCGCAAGATGATCTAAATCGTGCTACCATCGAGTTAAAGGTCAGGAAGTTGATATCCCGAAACAAACTTTCAAGTCCGTTACGGCATTCAAATTTTCGGTGATGTTGTTTGGGTTGACGAATGCACTAGCCGCTTTATGGACCTCATGAACCGAGTTTTTAAGCTTTATCTTGATCTATTAGTTATTGTTTTATTGATGACATCCTAGTTTATTCCCGTAGTGAGACAAATCTGCAGAGCACCTCAAGATAGTATTTTAGACACTTCAGACTAAGAAGCTTTATGCTAAATTCTCCAGTGTGAATTTTGGTTAAATCGAGCGTTTCTAGGCCATGTTATTTCAGGAAGGTGTGAAAGTAGATTCTCGAAAATTGATGCAGAAAAATTGGCCGACTACCTCGATGGCATAAGGAGTTTCTTAGGTCGCGGGCTATTCATCCGTTTGTAAAGGGGTTTTCCTCTATCTCACTCCATTCACTAAATTGACTCGGAAAGGCCAAGTTCCATGGTCCGATGCAGTGAGTGAAGTTTCGAGGAGTTGAAACGAGACTCGACTTCGCTCTAGTTTTAAAACTACCGAGGAACCAAGGGTTTGTAGTGTATTGCGATGCTTCGAATGGCGTAAATGTGTTCTAATGCGCATGGTAAGGTAGCAGATTATGCATCCAAAAATTAAGATTCACAAAAGAATTATCCGACTCGTGATTTAGAGTTAGTAGCACGTGTTCACTTCAAAGATTTGGCATCACTATTTGTATGGTGTCCACGTTGATATTTTCCCCCAATCAAAAAAGCCCGGCAAATATTTTCTGCCAATGAAAGTTGAACCCTCGGGAAGAGGAGGTGGCTTAAATTGCTCAAAGATTATGATGTTGATATTCTTATCCCCCAAAGTAAAGCAATGCTATGGCTAATGTCTTAGTCGACTTTTAGAGAAGTTTAGTTCACGTTGAGGTAGACACGAGAACTATGGTGAAGAAGCCCAAATGCTTAGCGAACCAGGAGTTCGACTTTAGACTCGAAGATTGTCGAATTGTTCAAACGGGGATCCTCCCCAACGAGTAAAGGGGAAAAGTTTTAAAGATCCTTACTTTTGCGCTTGAAAGAGAGGATTCACAAGCTAAGAGACCGCTTTTGAACAAGGGGAGATGATGGACCCATGCACAAAGGCGACTAGTGTTCCAAATGTAGATGGGCGAGAGAGTGAATCATGACATAAGCCCACAATTCCCGTATTTATTCACCTGTGTTCCACAAAGATGTATCATGACCTCAAAGGGAAAACTATGGTGGAACGACACGTAAAAGAACGTAACAAATTTTGGGCAAGTGTCCGGTTTGTCAACAAGTGAAAGCCGAGCACCGAGGCCCGTGGTTTGGCTCGAACATAGAAATTCCAGTTTGAATGGGAGATAATAAATTGGCCATAATGTTTCTCGCTTATTTGGCATGATTTAAATTTGGGATATAGACCGACACAAAGTCGATTATGCCGTTGTACATTCAAGAGATTTTCCGATTGAGGGGCCCGTTTCCATCATTCATATCGTGGGGGCTCGATAGCAAACTTTTAAATCCTTCCGAAAGATTAGGCCAAGATGAACCTCCAAGACAAATTTTATCCTTAGACAATGGTCGGGAGTAGCCCCATTATAATTGGGATATGGAGGGATGTGTCCTTAATTTTAAAGGAACGAGATGATCACTCCTCATTGAGTTTTTCTATAATTACAACTACCACTCTAGTATCAATATGGCACCGTATAAAGTCGATGGGTGAAGATGTAGTCGCCTTTGGTTAGTTCAAAGTAGGCAAGAACTTGTTAGGCCCCGATTGGCTCCAGCTAGGAAAAAGTCAAATTGATTCAGAGCGTTAAGGCAACAAAGTCATTAAAAGTCCTATTCAACGTCGGCGGAGATTTGGGATGTTCAAATGGATGATTGGGTGTTTCGAAAGTTTCGCCTATGAAAGGCATTAGGAGGTTTGGAAAAGAGGAAGCTCTCCCCATTATTTTGGGCCCGTATAGGATCATACGAAGGATCGGACAAGTAGCTCGGGGTTAAATTTGCCACAAGAATTAGTGTTGTACACCCTGGCCACGTGTCTATGTTGAAGAAATTCGCGGGCCCCGCTCTTGTCCCTTAAAAGATCACAAGGGTTAAAGATAGCTATCTTTACCGAAATTTAGTGGCTACCCTAACCCGTCGGTTTGAAAGTTGAGAATTAAGAGATCGCTTCGAAAAGTAAATGGAGAAATCAAAAAGTTGAAGAAGATACGTTCAAGCAAGAGGACATAAAATCCAAGTATCCCCACTCTTTAAGAGCAGTATAAAAAGTTGAAGGTAACTAACCTTTTCATTCGACCCCTCAATTATAATCTCTATCTTTTAGTATCCCCATGGGTGACATATTCAGTTCAATATCTCGTAGTTTTGTAATCATGTATTCATTCGGCCAATACCTATCCGTTAGTAGTTACTCGGTCGATTCAAGTGTTCACGATAATTCAGCCTTACATATTTTCATCGCTACGTTTAAGGTCCCGAGTTAGTCATAGTTAATCGAACAATCATTCGAGGATGAATGATCCCAAGGAGGAGATAATGTAACACTCGTAAATTCGATTAAGTGTGAAGTGTTAAATGAGTGTTAATATGGAATTTTAGCTATAGAAGTCCATCGGGATGAGTTTGGGTGGGAATAGTGGGTTTTGGGAAAAAAAACGGATAGTGAGGCGCATAAGATTCGATAGAATCGACTAAGTTTTTGGGTATGTCTTTTAGCCCGATTTTGTGAACATTTGTTAGGACTTTGAGAAAACTTATAACATGAAAATTTTACCCCTTTTGAAATACCTTTCTAATGGTATAGTGCGAGCCCAAACGAAGCTCGTACAAAATGTTATGCCCGTTTCATCGAAGCGCGCTCGCAGGCACCAAAGCGAGCCGGGAGCTCGCGAGCAAGGGCCAAGCGAGGTTTGAGCTCGCCCGGAGCTCACCCGCCGAGGTCCGAAGTAAGGGGTGAGCTCGCTTAGAGCTTGCTCGGCCGAGCCAAAGGTTACTTGCCCGTGCCTATAAAAGCGACCCTTAGACATTTTTATGTCATTTTTGACAACTCGATTCTAAGGCCCTACGTTGTTTCTCTCCTCTCATCCTCCAACATCAAGGTAAGATCGCTCTAACAATTCCTAAGCAATTCGAACATTAACTCATGATTAGTAACATGATTCGTCAACCAAAACATAAGATTTCCAAGGTAAATCCTTCTCAAGCGATTCAAAGCTAGAGTTTTGTTGTTCGTCATGAGAGAAGCAGTTTAGTTCGTTAGATTGGAGTGATTATAGGTATGTAAGGCTAACTATCTACGTTTGGCAATGTTATTGATCTTCCCTACACCTCGTTCATCATGATTATTACGAGCTGCATCAGAAATAGAGATTATGCCCTAGTTCATGAAAAGTTCAGAACTTCTATCCTTTTGAGAATATAGTTTCGTAGTTGTTCGAATGTGGAGTAACTATTACTTTACTTTTGTTGGCTCAATTATTAGTTTCAATTTTAGATTATATATATATGTTTATTGATTTGGTCCGCTCTTTCCCGAGCACCTCACTTACGCTTTTTTCCTTCGCTTGTTTTATATACCAGTCAATTCAAATGTACCGACATTCCTTTTTCCCAGCCCCGATCTCGCGATGTAGGTAATGATTTACAGGATGACAAATCTTCTACTAGGGTATCCAGATCAACGATTGGTGAGCCCCGTTCTTTGTCCTTATTATTTATTTATAGTCTTTATTTCGTTATAGACAAGTATGCCGGGGCCTTGTCTCGGCCAATTACTAAAGATTTAAGAGAGGCTTCATGACTATATTAGGGGCTAGATAGAGTCACATGATTTTATGTTAGCCTTGTTGGCTATAGTATTTATCTTTAAGACTTTGTTCAGTAATCCGTAATTTTAGTTATTTATTCATTTAGACTTTCAGTATATGAGCTTGTATTAGTTTATTTTCTACATTTAGATATTATGATACCACATGTTGATTCAATCCATGTTCGCTTCTGGCCACATGTAGTCGTGCACCGGTGTCGTGTTACGTCCGTGCTTAGGTTCTGGCGTGACATTTAATTTGTGCTAATGTTTCAATTATGTATGTGCATAGCCCAGGGCCATGAGAATGTGCAAGCCCGGCCATGAGTTTAATATTGCAAGTTCAAATTTGATGTAAACGTTTCGAAACAACTTTTGTGAGCAAAGGGTAGAGTACTATGTAATGCTTATATAGCTAACCGGTTTGATTAGTTGTTGTTATTCATTTTCTAGGCTTTAAGATGCCCGAACGTTACCGTGTTTAAGAACATGGGTTGTATATAAAAAAGGGGAATTTGTTCATAAGCATACGTAAAGTTGGATGATTGAAAAAGTAAACAACAGTGAATCAAGATTGCACCTTGTACTTTCGTTCATCGAGTTTCACGGGGAGTTAATTGACATGACTTAGAAAACTAGACTATCTTCGAGGTTACAAGAGACTAGGGCATGTTCATTCTAGGTTGGGAGAGTTTAAAACCAGTTTGTATTTATCGAAAGGGTCGAGGATGCGAATCGAAGAGAATGCGTTTGACAAGTTCGATAGTGGGGGAGAGCCCTATGCATCAAAAGGGATCTGCCCTCTACATATTGGGGCATGGATGGAAGAAAAGCTAAAAAACTTTCTGTTTTGGGAACCGCCTAGGAGTGGCCGCATATGGCATTCGCAAGGCTGGAAAATTTTGACTTCCCCTATTAGACGATGGAGTCCCATTTTAAGTCATTCTCAATTATTTTCGTTCTTTCACCCTAAACTCTCTCCCCAAGTTCTCACATCAACTGGAGCAAAGTTAAGGTGAATCAAAGTGAGAAATACCCTCAGCAGGACCTTTTTGGGGTTTGAGTTGTTTTTCTGATTAAGATTGGAACATCTTTCATAGTGAAGTAATCTAGAGTTGGGACGGGTTTTGTTTGTTATGGTAAGATTTCATCCTTTCTTTATGCATTTAGTTTGTTTAGGCTTTAATCAACTTTGGATGAAAAGTTGTAAATAAAACCTAAAACCATGTCAAATTTGTTGTAAGTGTTGGGATCGTTGTTGTTCTTGGACTATGATTTGGTTGTAAATTGTGAAAGATGATTTGGATTATGTTAATTGATTGTTGTGGTTGATATTTCTCCATGTTTATGAAGGAGGAAAACTAAGTAGTATAGTTGGCATATCTGTATTTTGCTTGGGTTTGTAGTTGAACCCTTGAAGTATAGCTTGGCTTGTTATCGAGTGATGATCTTGATGTTGTTCGATTACTAAGTCTTGGGTTGAAGAAGAAGTTGAGGAGATGCTACCCAATCTTTATAGACTCGAGTTTGTCGTTTGATAGACGTTGTATACAAGTATCTCGGAATAAAGAATGTGTTATCGTTCATAGGAGAAGTGCTACGAGTAGAACCCCGTGGTTGGCGAGCACCTGACGGAAGGTATGTTAAGGCTAAATTTCTTCCTTCTTTGGCCCTGTTAAGTAAAAAAAACGTAAACGAAAGTCTTATCAATATGAGTTCCTTCATTTAAGTTAAAGTTGTTCTTGGTTCTTGTTTATCCCTAAGTGGGAGTAATTTCATGTAATAAAGATTTATCCTTCATGTGTATTATGATCCTTCTTGAGTGATAATGTAATACATGCGACTTGATAGTACTAACGATAATTGGAGTTGTAAGGACCTTACGTTACTCCAAAAGATGTTTTGATGATCCTAAAGGGACTCTAAATGCATTGTATACATTCAGTAGATAAGTAATAGCGTTATATACATATATACGACGTATAGGGACTTGGTTACGATAGTCTTATCTACTATCGTGGTACGGCCCGGGTTTGGCGGTTATGTATCTCTATTTACCATCGGCTGCGGCCGGTTGCGAACATGCGTTACCAGAGCTATGGCCGTTGGTAGTTATATATTCCTATTTACCAAGAGCTACACGTTGGACATTACATTTACCATCGAGCTACGGTCGGGCAACTTACCACCGATCGTTTGGGAATTGAATGGTGAAAGTTACAACGTCGATGTAGTACCTAGAATGAGATTATAAGGTAAGTATGATCATTTTGCATATATGGCCCTAGTGGCATTTTCGGTGCGAGTTGATTCGTATCCTCTTGTTTATTATGTCTTATTATCATGTTTCATTTTCGCCTTTCATACTCGATAAATTATTTGTCCGATGTCCCTTTGCCGGGGGCAACCCTGTTTCGTCCATTCTAGTTCGGGTAGATGAGGGGAGGACTTCCACTATAGATCGTCCCGGGTATCAACTTGAATTGGTGAGCTCCATTTCCGGAGCATTATCGAGTCCTGATTATGTATATGCCTTGTTGTAGGGTACGTCGGGTGTTACGCTCCGAACCGGGCATGGGTGTAACAGGACCTCATGCCTTCTTGCTGTGCCCGAGTGAACCACATGGCTTGTAAATCAATAGGGGCATGAAATGATGCGAAGATAATGTAAACAGGCATGACTTGTGAAAACATGGGTTCAATAATCATAGTCGAAAATATATTATATCATGAATGCGGAAATATAATAATGTACCCATGAGGCTAACTAACGAACATCCGGCATGACATGCCGACTAGTCTCGAAACCTTTGACATGAGCCCGATGCGTTAACTGTTACGGACAAGGCCTCGGTATACTTTAAACCGCTAACCGATAAAAATAAAGTAAAGATAACCCGAATGGAATGGGCTCACCAAAAGTTGATACGACTAATGTCCAAGAGCTGATGCGTCGTCCGTAAATCAATACCCGCATTTGGGAAAAGCAAACCCCTACAATAAAAGGCCAGACATTTGAATTGTCCGGTATGTAAAACAACGAAAGAAATAAACATGGCACATGAAATAATAGAACTGAAACTAAAATTGTAAGCGAACATGAACATGAGCATCTTGATTGAATGTGTATATAATATGAGTAAAACATTTTTAAGTGGGGGAGCCTTAGTATAACGACATATAACCACGACGTGAGCCCTGACGTCGATCTCTCTATCAACTAAACCATCTATGCCCCTTCGGGGTCAGACATGAACATGACAAAAATGGATCCAATAACCCGAAGGGGAAACATGAAGGAATCATCCTAACGGGAAGAGCTATCTTTATCC
The DNA here is from genome assembly GCF_029784015.1 of Lycium ferocissimum. Lineage (NCBI taxonomy): Eukaryota > Viridiplantae > Streptophyta > Magnoliopsida > Solanales > Solanaceae > Lycium > Lycium ferocissimum. The sequence continues at coordinate 15,180 of NW_026716680.1, forward strand.
TAGCGGGATAGGTAATTTCGGGATTAAACCTTTGGGAACTGTACAACTCTCAAAACATGAACATGGATATAATTGGCTTAGAAGCCTATGAATTACATAAACATGATTGTAAAAATGATTCATAAATGTGATATAACGTGGATATAGATATATGATTTAATTCGTGTGAAACATGAAAGCATGTAGAATTTCAGAAAATAAGCATAGTAGTTAATATCTTGCATTTAAGAACCCATGGAATGCAAAAACATAAGTGTTCATGGATTACGGACGGATTCCAATAACCAAAAAAGGAATATCAAGAATATAATAATGAATTATGAATACAAACATGGTATAGCATGACACTTGTAACTTAGGGTCATCATGACTTAGAATAAAAACCCGGTTCGTGGAATTTTGTATTATCATGGATGAAGGTGGTGGGGGGAAGTACAATGATGTTCCCACACGTGGATAGAAACCCTTTCCTTAATCACTCCAAAACTTGTACTAAAAAAAACATCTTTGAAGAATTATTCCAAAAGCTTAAATTTGAATCTGAGAGGGTTTTTTCTTAAAAACCCTAGGTTAGACCAATAAATTTTTATTTAGAAATCATGTTTATATGTTAAATTCCTTTAAAGGCTTGGAATAGGCTTACCTTAGTGTATTAGGTGATGAAAGGAGAGAACCCGTGTTAGGGGGGAGGATGAAAATAAAAAAAGAACGAAATTGCATATTTATCGCTTGAGATGTCGGGGAAAGTATAGCCCACTTTTGCCGTACAAAGCGGGGTACCTCGATGGCAAATTTTAGGAACTATGATTTTCCTCTGGGATACTTCTGGGTCGAAAAATAAAAAAGAATAAGTATATAAAGTACGGCCCCTACATCCGCGTAAAATATTAACTTCGCGAAACAATTTTAATTTTTATCGCCCCTTCGATTTCCTAACTCCCCCATATGAACATAGATTAGTTTGAAGGTACGACGTGTTACATATCTCCCTGGGGATTATTCGTCGGAAATGATGGGGCATGGTTAAGAATATAGGGAAACGACACGTGAAGGGGGAAACATGACATAGAACATAGAGCGAAATAACATGACTGGTTTCATAAGAACATGAGGGAGGAATGGGACATGATACATTAGAGAATCATGGACGTGAAATGTGAGGCATGAATAATAAGGGCTGACATGTATAAGTAAAGGGGGCCCGGGTTTTATTGAATGTTTTTTGCTTGCCCTCCAAAAAAAGTGGATATCAGATTTTGTATCTTCTTCCCCTTTCCCGTAGCCTCTTCGTCTTTCGACTCCTCAAAAGCACCTTTCGAGGCTATCTTTTATTTCTCAAATTGCAACCCAACGATCAGAAAGCCATAGGGGTCTCCCGTGTTAAGCCATCCTTAAAGTTATAGTGTCGTAGGAACAAAAACCGCGGGA
>NW_026716681.1:0-17063 GCF_029784015.1 Lycium ferocissimum
TTTCTTCAAACACTATTCCAACTTACCCTAATTCCAGAGCTGCGATGTACCCTTTTCCTCTTTATCGGTCTAATTCGCTCCGTTCTGCGTGACCTTTTAGGGTTTCTGCCCACTCCTCAGATTCTTAGTTTGTCCTTAAGTCACTCTAACTCCTCATTTACTTCTTGCGTATGAATTTGTAGAACTTTCAGAAAACTTCCCAGGGGGTCACCCATCCTAGAATTTCTCTCGCCTCAGCACGCTTAACTTTGAAACCTCGATGAAATACGATGCCTTAACGCTCGTATAATCGCGTCCACCTCATCGCATGACCTCCATCACGTGATCTGGAGTAAGTCGAAGTCTTAACGGATTTCGAAGCGCTCTTATAGCATAATTACTATTCTACCCCTCCTTTGGTCCTCGGTATTCGCCGTTCACCTGCGGATATAATTACTTTTCGTTCTAGGCTTCCAAATTCTCGATGACGATGAACACACCCCAACCGCCGTTACTTATAAATTCCCAGTTACCGGCCTTTGGATTTCTGCTCTCATTTTACCTCATTCTTCGTCCTCTCTATATTCGAGTCTTTTACTGTCCCGTCACTTCTGACACCTGGATTCTTAATTACGCGTGTCATGGTCTATTACTATACCGTTGTCTCACTCCCTTCTTATTTCTTTCTTCCGATTACCCTTCTTTCTTACACTCGCTATCATTTCTACTGTTATATAACCCTTATTCCAGATTTCCCTTACAGAACCTGATAAGTTTCGCTTATTCGCTCTATGGTTCACTTTTCTGTTTCACACTTACTTTTGTATTCTGGCTACGTAGACCATGTCATAGCTTTAGCCGCTTTCTAATTAGGCTTTACTTATTTCCATAACAGTCCTCGCTATACTCATATTACGTCCTGTTCGTAATCAATCCGATAATATAACCCTTCTTAATTCCTTCCCTTTTCTGATCCACTTTATCCCTATAGCTTCACAAGTTGTCTTATTAGTACTTTCATGCCCGTAGCAATTCTTTTCCCCTGCGCTCTTGTCCTAATCGCACTATTACCCCTTTTAACTATAAGCGCGTCATAATTCGTCTCTGCTTATCGGTTCGGTCAGTGCCTTAAATAACTCCCTATCAAGGTTTGTCAGCCTTTCTAATTCATCTCTTAGGATTGCAAGCCCTTTCCAAATCCCGTTTTATCGCGTTGATATCGACCTTCTAATTAATATTTCCCTCAATTCGGCAATAAACTTCTTTTATTTTTTTTTCAGTATCGGCCATACTCGTAGCTTAGTCAAATCTTATCGTTGCTATTGGCATGACTTTTCAAGACATATTACAAATCTATATCTCATTTTCACTTTATTTCTGGGAAAATTTCGGCAGAGTCTCCTCTTAGAACTGTCACTATCTCAAAACCTGTACACAGGAAATACCAACAATGCCTCACAGGGCCAACATATATATATATACATGTCGCATCGTATCACGGCCTCACAGGGCTCCCAACATCATCGTCAGTGCAAAAATAATAAACATACCTTGTGTGCCCAACTCAATCGGCACCTGTCACACTTTCTCGTTTACTTTCCCTTTCTGATCACAACTTGTATTTCATTCGTACTTCGATATCTTACCCCACATATATCTTTCATACCGTTACTTACCTGCGTACTTCGTAGCTTCCAATGTCGCTAGTTGCCTTCTTCCATCGACGGCATTCTTCGAAATCGAGGTTAGCGCAAATAATCTCATTTCCTATGACTTGGCTCCATGGCACGATCTAAGATGTCAAAGAAGAGTAACCATCCTAGATGCCCCGCAGCCTCACGTTTATAAATGTGGCGCGCTTCACACCATAAACGGGGACTCCCCTGGGACACGACTTTGCGTACAACCCCCAAGACGAACCGCTCTGATACCAATTTGTCACACCCTAATTTCTGTTAGGGTGTGATGGGCACCCGACCCTTGTTTAGGGCCGAGCGGACCCGCTGACTCACATAACACTCATAATGTCACACCCTGACTTTACTAGGGTGTGATGGGCACCCGACCCCACGTTTGGAGCCGAGCGAACCCGCTGACTCTCGTTACATATCAAATCTTCCAAAAATTCTTATGTCAACAAGTAATAGAAAACGTAGATAAGCCTCCAGATTTTTTATTTTTTATTTGAAACATAAAACAACAGGGACGCGTTGGGCGATGAAACGCCGTCCCGAACCGACATACTACACTCATGACTGCGCAAAGTCTCTAACTTCAATCCGGAGATCCTAGCATATAAGCTCCGACTCGGCGGCACTCCAAGAACAAGTGGGGCTGCCAACTCCGGAACGTCTTCTATCCCGGCTTCGTCCATCTAGGTGTACTGGCGCGGCATGAGCGCAGCCCCCGAGAAAGAGGGGTCAGTACGAGCATTATCGAGTATGTAAGGCATGAATAGTAACATAGTAAAAGCGTACTCATGAGTAATAACAAAATGGAGCGTAGAACACATCATGTCTTGTAAAAGTAATGTACATCCGAGTGCCTCTTAAGGCGGAGTCATGCATGCTTCTTTGTTACTCTTATATGCATCCATAGCCTGTCTGAATCACATCACATCATTAGCCCGCGTCCGCGCCTCCGCGTCCGGGGTAATCATCTCGTGCAGCGCCACTAGTGGGGATCGTGCCCGGCTAAATAGGCCAGTGTAATCATTTGCCGCCCACTACGCTTACCGTAGTGGTGGTCGTGCCCGGCTCTCTAGGCCAGTGTAGTCATGTGCCGCCCACTACGCTTACCGTAGTGGTGGTCATGCCCGGCCCTCTAGCCGTGTAACCTCCATCATAAGCATGCATTGGAGCCCAATCAAAAGCTATAACTTTATCGGAGTGACGTAAGGTCGGAAACCTCCGATTACATTATGGAATAGTCATCATGACTTTGTCTCACCTTGAAGGGACTATTAATATAAGGCGAGACTATCAATGGAGAGTAACATCGTGAGGAAGCATAAAACAGGATCATAGGACATCGTTCGTATGATTGGAATCTTTAAATTAATCATTATCCATAGATAGAGTGAAGACATCAAGAAATAGTTTAACGTTTTCATATTGTCATACTCATGGTAGAAACATATCCTCGACATAGTCATCATAGACATTTACCCATGTTCGACATCGTCGTTGTCATTATAAAGTCATATTCGTCGTTTTAGTCGTAAAACTTTCAAAATCATAAAACTTGATTTTTGGAGAAAAGTGAATATTTTGGAAAACATTTGTAAACTTTTAGGAAGGAAATCATGTTTTAAAACCATTACTTTTAGCTTTTGAACATGAAATCGTTATGAAAACGTTTAACACATCTCCCATATGAATCATGCCATAGAAAGAAAGAGCTTAGCCTTAACATACCTGCGCCGCGCCTTACTAGCTACGCTTATTCGTCCAAACTTGTTGCCGCTAGTCTACATTCAAGACGATTGACACAATCATTAGATTCATTACCGCGTACTTGTCTTAACCTTTCAAATACATTTACTTGTTATCTGCCTTTAAATTTCGCATAAGATTTCCTTTGTAAATACACCATCCCGAAGATTCCAACTCGGGGCTTATTTTAATCAACAACAATCCGGGAATTGGCCAAGCTATCAACAAGACTTCAACACTTATTGTAGCAACACTTCAATATCCAATCCAATCCAATTCAATTCAATTCAATTCAATTCAATTCACATATTCTTCCATCAACTCAAACAACATACTACTTTATCCGAAACCTTCAATTTCAACAACAACCATACATTTCATTATCATGCATATTCGTTGGCTTCAACAACAACTTTCATTTTACGTCACATATTCCATAACAACAACAACTAGAATGTCAATTTACATCAATTTACCATAGCTTACCAAAACACCTACTATTGCCACAACCACTTCTTTACATATTTTCATGCATTTCTTCCATCTTTACACATTACAACAACAACACAATATGCTATATCAAATTAACTCATTCTCGGCCACAATACTACAACAACATATTTCATAAATTTTCCATCTTTTCCTATACGTTACAACAATAACTAACACACTACATAAAATTAATTCATTCTTTCTATACCACACATCACACACACGGCCAACACTATGCACATTCGACCACATTCACAACTTTCATATTTCCATAAATTCCATTCATTCCCACACACCACAACATACACAACTATCCAAAACATATGAAGAGAGGATTAAATACATACCTTTTTCTACTTAACTTTTCATTCGGCTAGGGGCATAAATTGCACAAATTAAGGATTGAATTGCTCCAACAAGCACACCATGTTGTAGAGGACCTTCCATTTGATAGGAAAACTAGTAAGAGATAATTTTTTTTTCGCCCTCAGCCTTTCTCAATATTTCCATACTACCAATGTTCATAAATAATATTCCTAATAACTCGTACATTAAAATAATTCTTAAAAATGATCTTACCCTTAACTTGCCACGACTACTCCAAAGTATCCGAACGTACAAAGTACGGGTTATAACACATAATCACACTGACTCTCAAATCGTAACATAAATATATATTACGAAAATTTATCGAAGAACAATATCCTTTTTGCTTTTCTCAAATCAAATAAAATCTTGCAACATATGAAACTTATAACACAACGCATAATAATACATCGGCTTACATAGCCATTTACATAACCGACATCTAATACCCACGACACTGTCTGCAAAGTCTCTAACATGGAACATGAATCCCAAATCATAATGCTCAGACTCGGCAGCACTCCGGAGAAAATGGAGCTCGCCAATCCCGCTGGAACATCTTCTGCTAATATCTTCAACTCATCTGGGTGTACCTGCGCGGCATGAAACGCAGCCCCCGAAGAAAGGGGGTCAGTACGAAATATGTACTGAGTATGTAAAGCATGAAATGTAGTAAGCAGGATCACACTGAAGTAAAGAGTACAAAAAAAATCATAAGACTTGCCTTTTGAAACATTTGTCATGCATATACATATATCGGTAAGTAAAATCTTATCATAATCATATCGTCATATCATCGTACATATATACCGTACCCGGCCCTCTAGTGAGGGACTCGGTGAGTAAAATCATATCATAGTCAGGTGTGCATGCAGATATACATATATACATACCGTACCCGGCCCTCTAGTGAGGGACTCGGTGAATAGCGTGTCCCGGCCCCGCTAGCAAGGGACTCGGTATGCCATCCTGGCCGCCATCCCCATCTCATCAAATCATCATACATATATATATATATATATATATATATATATATATATATATATATAGCGTGCCGGCCCTCTAGTGAGGGACTCGGTGAATAATGCGAGAGAAGTTGCACGAATGCGTACCCGGCCGGGACTCGGTGAAAGATGCATTGAGCTTGCACGAGCAGAGTAGTGAGAAACCATATGCACATAAATCATTTACAAAGACTCAATGGAGTAATCATAATGAATCGTCATTCAAAATCCGGACAATAGTTATATCAAAAAGCTTTCGGACATTACTCGAAAACATATCGAATATCATAAGCATAACAGAGTATCGTAAAGATCATAATCATATGTCAAATCAATCCGAGTCTGCCTCGGAACGTTACGGACATTAATCATTATGGAACTTCCTACAAGCATATCGAAGCGATCCGAGCCTTTCTGTGAAAGTTACAGACGTTCGTAGTTTCGGAATCATTTAAGGATAAAACTCTTTTGAAAACAGAACTTTCATGCAATTTTTGACATTTAGTCACACAAAAACGTAAAGATCATAATTCGATTACATTAAGGATATGAACATCAAGAAACAAATAAGAATCATACGCATGCTCGGATCGCGAGAATAGATTTACCTCGAAACTCGTGTCATAGCTTACTTACACTAAGACATGCCAAAAAGAAAGGTGAGCTTTACATACCTTAGCTGCTTCCTAAGTTAATCCAACCTTAAGTCTCGACTTCCCATAATCTACAATAACGTCATTAAGTATCGATCATTAGCCATAAGCACTTAGGCATTCAATACCAAATTAACACTTTATCTACCGAAATTTCGGCAGCATTTCCCCTATGAATTGGACATCCCCGAGAATGTAACTCGGCCAAATCATTATCAACAATACCAACAAACATAATGACAATATCAATATTCAATCCCAAATGCATTCTAACATTAATAATTCCTTTCTACACAATTCGGCAACATTTCATTTATATTCAAACAACCACATACGATCAATTCAATGCCAATGCTCATATATTCGATTACTAAGCCGCAACCATTCACACATGATTTAAGAACATTCCAAGCAATCCATACAATATTCGAAACGACCCAACCAATCGGCCACTCCACCCGAAACTCTCCAAATGCCATAAGAATAACAACAATACGTTTCTTTCTTTCAATTTCATCAAATACATCAACAACCACGTTTTACAACATCATTCATATAAATATAAGAACCCATATTATCGTTATGCTAACTTCTACATTAGCTTACAAATGATCTCAACCTCAACTTGTATCCTCCAACACCTTCATTTTCATTACATAATCCACAACATAACAACCAAATTACACTAAATAAAATTTGTTCATTCCTTGCCAAACAATATAACCTATTTTCGGCCACCACCACTAATCCACACCTTCCATGATTTTCATCCATTTTCACACATTACAACAACACCCAAACAAGTTATATACAATTAATTCACTACTCCTATACTACACACACCACACACGGCCTAGACACAACACACACGGCCCACTTCAACTCAACATATTTCATGAGTTTTCATTCATTTCTTCACATCACAACATGCACAAACACCTATTAAACATGTAAAGATGATTAAATCTTACCTTCCACTTAACTTCTTCCTCGGCTAGAATTGGCAAATCGCGACAACAAGCGGTTTTCTTGTTCCAACAACTACTCCACGTTGATGAGGACCTTCCAATTAGTAGAGAAACTTGAAGAAAAGAATTTTCCATGATCAAATTTAAGGGGCTGGTTTCAGCCAGCCCTCTAGCCGTTCTCTTCCTCTTCTTTTTTTCTCTTCATATTTCTTGAAATTTCCAAAGTGTAAAAGATGAATTTGGTCTTGCTTGGTTATAACTTATACATATATATATAAATATAAGTGGCACATGGCTGGCCATGTGCCCTTCTTGGCCGTTTTTTCCTTCTTTTTTTTTTCTTTTTCAACTTCTCAATTTTTCTAGAAATTTCCAAGAGATGAAATAATAAAGATGACTTAATAAGTCATCTAATACTACACATATTCTTCATACATGTGGCCTATGGCCCACAAGTCATGTGCATGGACACAAGGTTATTATTTTTTTCCATGAAATTAAATTCCAACACTTCACTTTTGGCCCCAAATCTTCATGAAATGTCTAACTTCCCATCCAACCAAATTCATAAGCACTTATGCGTTAAAACAAGGTCGGAAAATAGTCTTATTCTTAACACTTGGCTCGGAATATCCAAATGTACAAAATGCGAGGTATAACATCCTTCCCCCCTTTAGAACATTCGTCCTCGAATGTTCAACTAGTCGTATAGGGTCTTAAGGATCTCGAGGGGGATTTCCTTTACTACCATAACATGCACTCTCATTTACCAATCATATTTCTCTTTCTTTTCCTCCCCAGGTTCGCAAGTCATTTCCTTTCTATTATTATTCCGCCACGGTGTTACATCCCGCATTTTATGCAATCGGATAATCCAAGACAATCGCGGGAAGACGATAAGTAAGGCCACATTTTATTTTGCTTGGCATATGAGTTGCTTATGAAAAGAATTAGAAGTGGAAATAATGAGGAAAGTTAAGGGCATAAAGGGAAATTCGTAATATGCCTCGTGGAATTATGGAGGAAGACGAGGGGCAAATTTGAAATTTGGAATATAATTTTATGAACTACAATTTGGCATGAAAGAAATAATTGGGCTTGGAAATTTTTTTTAGAAAAAAGGGCCCAACCGGCCAAGGGGGTTTGATCCAAGCCCATATGGATTAAGTTTATAAATATAAAAGATGATGGAGTCATCTTTAATTCCATATCATCTCTAGAAAATTCAAGAACAAAAAAAAGAAAGAGGAGGAAAAAGAACCAAGGCCTATTCGGCCATAAAAAAAAAAATTGGAGTCTTCAAATTTGATTCAAAAATTTTTTCTCTTCTAGTAATCCTACCAAGTCAAGGATCCTCTCTAACGTGGTATAAGTGTTGAAGCAAGAAAATCGTTCTTTGTCGCAAACTACGACTTTAGCCAAGGAGGAAGTTGAAGTAAAAAGTGAGAATTCATCAACCTTTATATGTGTTGGATGTTGTATATGATGTGGTGTGTGAAGAAGGACGGAATCTATGAAAAAAATGAGTAAAACTCATGGAACCATGAAAAACATGATATGGCCGTGTAGTACATGGTCTAGCCGTGCATGTATTGTGTGTGTGTTGAGTTAGTTTTATGTTATGTGATTGGTTGTTGATGTAATGCATAGAAAGGGATGGAATTCATGAAAAGTAGGCATATGTAGGTGTTGGCCGTGAGTGAGGTGTGTGTGTAAAATATGAATCAATTCCTATATGGTAAGTTAGTAGTTAGTGACATGTACTCTATGATGCAAATGAAAATATGATGAATTTGGCAAAATGGTATTAGTTGGAGACTTGTTCTAGAAGTTATATGAATGGAATGTAATGCTCTTGTATGCATGAAAGACAATATGACTAGTACGGGATTGTTGGAATGTAGATTATGAAGTTACTATTACTTTCCTTTGAAATTGGAAGGCTTTGAAGAAGGTGGTAAATTGAGATTATGTGTCTTGAATGAAATATGTGAACCGCTAATGTAGTTGTTGCTTTATGTTAATAGTTTGGCCGGGTTTGAATTCCCGGATTTTATTTGATGAGAATTTGACTAAATTGAATGTTGAGGATGGTATAATTACAGAGGAAATCTGCCGAAATTTCGGTAGCCAAGTGTCGTGTTAAGAATCCAATTCTAAGGCACTAATGAGAGTTTTGGTAAACATGACCAATTCGCAGATTTTGACGAGATTGCGACGTGAATTTGAAGTAGCGAAAGGAGTGGAAAGAGGTAAGTAAGGCTTTACCTTCCTTTCTTGGCATGTCTTAGACGTAGTAGGGTTGGCCACGGGCCTCGGGGCCCTCCCTTTCCTCGAAATCCAAGAATGAAATTGACTATTATTCATTCAATGGAATTGAAGTAGAAATTGCGCAGATTGTTGGAAAACTTTCTAGACATTTAGAACTTACCGAAATAAGACCCGATTACTCTAAGCTCTTCATAAGTAACGCCATGAATTATAAGATACGTAAATTTGATACGTCGCCTCAATTGGCCCGAGGTGGGCCCCTTTGTTCCCGGATTTTCTTCAATGTTCTATGTGACGTATAGCGAAGTAGAATTTAAAAGAAACTTTTGGGTTATTATTCTAACTACGAGATAATAGTTGTTTTGACTAGTTCGTCGACTTCAAGACTTATTTTCTTTTCTAAAAGTTTAAAAACGTTTTCTAAAATATTTATTCTTTTCTAAATCAAAGTTTTACAATTTTTTGAAAATCCTTATAATTGAAATAACGACTATGATTCTCGCGATAAAAATGATAACACTAAAGATGAGGGAACGTCTATGACATCACATGACATGACAAGAAACGGCGTGATATGATATATGTATAAGTATGTAAAATAGGTACATGTAAATAGGATAAGTAAATGTATACACGACATGTATATGTGTACAAGCTATGTGTGTGAACCTCGGGTTGGGGGGAAGGGACACATGGGGGAATGGGAAGGGAAATATGTTTCACCGCCACCGATCGACTGTTTATCATCCCGGACGCGGGGTGCCCGGACGCGGGATATATGGGTGAGCCGGTGTATATCGGCGCTATGTGGGTGAGCCGACATTATTCTACGCTATGATATGACCTACCATGTCACGACCGGACATGCTACGATAAGATACGCTACGGTAAGCGGTACTATGACATGATATGCCATGATGCCACGACAGGACATGATATGATATGCTATGCTATGGTAAGACATGCTATGATATGCTATACTATGACATGACACGCTATGACACGCTATGACGTGCTATGCTATGATACGAGATATTATGTTGTACTATACTATAGCCTAACACACTATGACACGATATACAAAGACGTGATATACTATAACAAGACAAGATAAGGTATAATACGATATAATACGAGATGTTAATGTATGACAGGGTATAAGTTTTATCTTTTCTATATCCTATGGCTCCATGACATTATAAATTCTACATTATGTTATTGCTAGTGTTACTTTCCATGCCTTACATACTCGGTACACTATTTGTGCGCGTCCCTTCTGTGGACGCTTGCGTTTCATGCCGCGCAGTCGGCGAACGGTGGACTTGATCCTTAGGAGCTCTACACGGCGGTACTCTCGGGCGCTCCGGTTGTTCGAGCCTCACTTTCTTGGTACTATTTTGTATATATGTATTCTCGGGCACGACAAGATTACTCGGCCTTGTCTATGTATATATGTACTATGTCTAGAGGCTCGTATGTACGTATCCGTACGATTCGATGTTTGTATTTTGGGTCGTTGTATAACTTGATAGCAAAGTTTATTAGTCCATGTTTATGATGCCGCTACTAATGTAAATGTTCTGTAACGAAAAATTTTTGGCACTGTTTATACGACTTGCTAAGAGGTACAGAGTAAAACGATAGGTAAGGGGTGCTCGGTACAAGTATCGGGTACTCGTCACGGCCCCTAGACGGGTCGTGACGGAAGTGGTATCGCAGGTTCGGTCCTAGGGGTTTGTCTACGAGCCGTGTCCGATGTAGAGTCTTGCTTATGGGTGTGTAGCGCGCCACACTTATAAGCGAGGAGGGCACAGGCATTTAGGAAATATGACCTTCTTTGTATTCTAAGATCGTGCGATAGAGCTATGTTACCTGGGCTTCCATATTCTTTTCTTAATCCTATGTTATGGTTTCGGTAATGCCGAAGAGAGGACAGCTACAGCAGCCCGAGGGCAAGGGCGGTGGCCAAGAAAAGAAATGAACGGGAGCCAGAAGAAGGGGAATCTCATAATGACGCTCCCCCTGCCCCAGCAGGGCAGGAAAGAGTCCCAGCTCCAGCCCCCGCACCTCCAGTTCCACCTCCAGCAGCTCCGGGCCAGCAGATGGCAGAGGCCATCCAGTTATTGACCCAGTTAGTTGCCGCACAGGCTCAGCGGCAGGATACGGACCCCGGGGATAGGGCAGTAAGTGCCAGGGCCCGTGACTTCATTACTCTAAAACCACCAGAGTTTTATGGGTCAAAACCAGAGGAAGACCCGCAGGATTTCATAGACCAGATGCGAGGACTCGAGGATCATGCATGCTTCGGATACGAGTCCGTAGAGTTGGCTTCATACGGTGCCCGGGATGTGGCGGTCTGTGGTATGATAGTTGGAGAGCCTCGGGGAGCAAATGCCCCTCCCCGGTTTGGGGGAGTTTGCGAGGCATTTCTACGACATTTCCTGCCGCCGGAAGTTCGACGAGCACGAGCTGATATGTTCTTAAATCTTAAGCAAGGGAATATGAGCGTCAGGGAATACAGCCTCCGCTTTAACTCGCTGGCCAGGTATGCCACAGCCATGATCGCTGATATGGGGGTCATGTACATCGATTTGTGAGTGGGTTGGGGCCGCATAATTAGGAGTGTCGGCGAGCTTCACTCCCGGGACGGGATGACCATTGCCGTATCCGGGCTCGTGCCCAAAACACGGAGGAACAACACCGCCCCGCGGAGAAAGGCGTTATCCGGATAGGGGCTCCCGGAAAAAAGCGAGTTTTTTCTCGGACCGAAAGCGAGTACGGAGGGGGACGGCACAAGAGCAATTCGGTATTCGGACCAACGGCGGCTTCAGTGCACCTCCTCGATTTGCGGATAGGGGACCAGATCAGGGTACTCGAGCTTCGGGGTCCCAGTATAGAGCTGAATCTAGCCGGATGATGCCACCCCCGCCACGGTGTACCCGGTGTGGCAGGCCACACTCGGGGCAGTGTTACAGGGATACAGGTGCATGTTATGCCTGCGGACGGATGGACCATTTGATGCGAGATTGTCCGCTAAGGAATGAAGGGAGTAGAGCACAGCCCGCCGGGTCAGCAGTAAGTTCGTCACCATCTGTGCGCCCTCCAGGACAGGCCTCGTGCTCCGAAGGCCGAGGCCGAGGCAGAGGAGGGACACCCAGCTCAGCTGGCCCTCCACACCGCATATATGCATTGACAGGGCGACAGGACCCTGAGCCTCCCGCAGACGCGGCCACAGGTACATTTTCGGCACCTTCTATGATATGCGTGTAAATTGATTCGAATTCTATCTTATCCTATCTTTGTCTTTTGTATTGCTGGACGTATTGAGAATTCGGAAATTAGGACGAAAAGTAACCATACGTACAGGTAATAGTGGATATTAGAGACCGCGGAGGGTAGAACTATAAGTAAAGGAAAAGATGTGTTACGTGGGCGTTTTAAAAACTGCTAAGACCCCGACTTGTTCTATATTATGTGATACAAGCAGTGTGAAGGAGTGGAGGTGAAAATACTACGGCTAAGACGCCGAAATGCATTAAAGCTTTAAGGTTAAGCGTGCTAGGGTGAGAGTAATTTCACGATGGGTGACCCCCTGGGAAATATCTTTGAAAATTCCATAAATATGGGAACAGGAGACGAATGTAAAATTAGATAGCCCAGTATAAATTACAGTGTGTGGAATGGTTAGAAACCCTATAAAAGTCATGTAGCCGGAGACGGACTAAATTAGCAGAAGGGAAAGGCATGTTGGGCCAAAAAAAGGGATATGTTGAACGATATGTGAGATATCTACGAAAGGGGACCTCCCGAAGTATTATAATGCACTATGAGGTTAGTTCAACATTCGAGGACGAATGTTCGAAAAGGGGGAGGATGTTACATCCCGCATTTTATGCAATCGGATAATCCAAGACAATCGCGGGAAGACGATAAGTAAGGCCACATTTTATTTTGCTTGGCATATGAGTTGCTTATGAAAAGAATTAGAAGTGGAAATAATGAGGAAAGTTAAGGGCATAAAGGGAAATTCGTAATATGCCTCGTGGAATTATGGAGGAAGACGAGGGGCAAATTTGAAATTTGGAATATAATTTTATGAACTACAATTTGGCATGAAAGAAATAATTGGGCTTGGAAATTTTTTTTTAAAAAAAAAAGGGCCCAACCGGCCAAGGGCATGATCCAAGCCCATATGGATTAAGTTTATAAATATAAAAGATGATGGAGTCATCTTTAATTCCATATCATCTCTAGAAAATTCAAGAACAAAAAAAAAGAAAGAGGAGGAAAAAGAACCAAGGCCTATTCGGCCATAAAAAAAAATAAAAATTGGAGTCTTCAAATTTGATTCAAAAATTTTTTCTCTTCTAGTAATCCTACCAAGTCAAGGATCCTCTCTAACGTGGTATAAGTGTTGAAGCAAGAAAATCGTTCTTTGTCGCAAACTACGACTTTAGCCAAGGAGGAAGTTGAAGTAAAAAGGTGAGAATTCATCAACCTTTATATGTGTTGGATGTTGTATATGATGTGGTGTGTGAAGAAGGACGGAATCTATGAAAAAAATGAGTAAAACTCATGGAACCATGAAAAACATGATATGGCCGTGTAGTACATGGTCTAGCCGTGCATGTATTATGTGTGTGTTGAGTTAGTTTTATGTTATGTGATTGGTTGTTGATGTAATGCATAGAAAGGGATGGAATTCATGAAAAGTAGGCATATGTAGGTGTTGGCCGTGAGTGAGGTGTGTGTGGTGTAAAATATGAATCAATTCCTATATGGTAAGTTAGTAGTTAGTGACATGTACTCTATGATGCAAATGAAAATATGATGAATTTGGCAAAATGGTATTAGTTGGAGACTTGTTCTAGAAGTTATATGAATGGAATGTAATGCTCTTGTATGCATGAAAGACAATATGACTAGTACGGGATTGTTGGAATGTAGATTATGAAGTTACTATTATTTTCACTGAAATTGGAAGGCTTTGAAGAAGGTGGTAAATTGAGATTATGTGTCTTGAATGAAATATGTGAACCGCTAATGTAGTTGTTGCTTTATGTTAATAGTTTGGCCGGGTTTGAATTCCCGGATTTTATTTGATGAGAATTTGACTAAATTGAATGTTGAGGATGGTATAATTACGGAGGAAATCTTTGCCGAAATTTCGGTAGCCAAGTGTCGGTTAAGAATCCAATTCTAAGGCACTAATGAGAGTTTTGGTAAACATGACCAATTCGCAGATTTGACGAGATTGCGACGTGAATTTGAAGTAGCGAAAGGAGTGGAAAGAGGTAAGTAAGGCTTTACCTTCCTTTCTTGGCATGTCTTAGACGTAGTAGGGTTGGCCACGGGCCTCGGGGGCCCTCCCTTTCCTCGAAATCCAAGAATGAAATTGACTATTATTCATTCAATGGAATTGAAGTAGAAATTGCGCAGATTGTTGGAAAACTTTCTAGACATTTAGAACTTACCGAAATAAGACCCGATTACTCTAAGCTCTTCATAAGTAACGCCATGAATTATAAGATACGTAAATTTGATACGTCGCCTCAATTGGCCCGAGGTGGGCCCCTTTGTTCCCGGATTTTCTTCAATGTTCTATGTGACGTATAGCGAAGTAGAATTTAAAAGAAACTTTTGGGTTATTATTCTAACTACGAGATAATAGTTGTTTTGACTAGTTCGTCGACTTCAAGACTTATTTTCTTTTCTAAAAGTTTAAAAACGTTTTTCTAAAATATTTATTCTTTTCTAAATCAAAGTTTTACAATTTTTTGAAAATCCTTATAATTGAAATAACGACTATGATTCTGCGATAAAAATGATAACACTAAAGATGAGGGAACGTCTATGACATCACATGACATGACAAGAAACGGCGTGATATGATATATGTATAAGTATGTAAAATAGGTACATGTAAATAGGATAAGTAAATGTATACACGACATGTATATGTGTACAAGCTATGTGTGTGAACCTGGGTTGGGGGGAAGGGACACATGGGGGAATGGGAAGGAAATATGTTTCATCGCCACCGATCGGTGGTTTATCATCCGGACGCGGGATATATGGGTGAGCCGGTGTATATCGGCGCTATGTGGGTGAGCCGACATTATTCGGCGCTATGATATGACCTACCATGTCACGACCGGACATGCTACGATAAGATACGCTACGGTAAGCGATTACTATGACATGATATGCCATGATCTGCCACGACAGGACATGATATGATATGCTATGCTATGGTAAGACATGCTATGATATGCTATACTATGACATGACACGCTATGACACGCTATGACGTGCTATGCTATGATACGAGATATTATGTTGTACTATACTATAGCCTAACACACTATGACACGATATACAAAGACGTGATATATTATAACAAGACAAGATAAGGTATAATACGATATAATACGAGATGTTAATGTATGACGGTATAAGTTTTATCTTTTCTATATCCTATGGCTCCATGACATTATAAATTCTACATTATGTTATTGCTAGTGTTACTTTCCATGCCTTACATACTCGGTACACTATTTGTACCGCGTCCCTTCTTGTGGACGCCGCGTTTCATGCCGCGCTTGGTCGGCACGCTGTGGACTTGATCCTTAGGAGCTCAGCGGTACTCTACAGCGCTCCAGTTGTTCCGGAGCCTCACTTTCTTGGTACTATTTTGTATATATGTATTCTCGGGCACGACAGTACTCGGCCCTGTCTATGTATATATGTACTATGTCTAGAGGCTCGTAGACAGATCTGTACAGTCAGATGTTTGTATTTTGGGTCGTTGTATAACTTGATAGCAAAGTTTATTAGTCCATGTTTATGATGCCGCTACTAATGTAAATGTTCTGTAACGAAAAAATTTTGGCACTGTTTATACGACTTGCTAAGAGGTACAGGTAAAACGATAGGTAAGGGGTGCTCGGTACAAGTATCGGGTACTCGTCACGGCCCCTAGACGGGTCGTGACACACGGTGCCTTAACGGAAGCTACATCCTTTCTGTTTCCTTCTTGCCTTACAATTGGTGTAATAAAGTTCGGTGTATCTCGGGTTAAGCTCTTCCTTCTTGTCGAATCTGAATACGTTCTTCACGGATGATATTTTCAAGTATATCCATTCGCCAGTCTGGAATTCTAAGTATCGATACCGATTGTCGTCATATGATTACTGTCGTTTCTGGGCTACTAATAGCCGTTCTCTGCTTTAACCATTATCGGCTGATACAATTCTGGAAGAGTCTGGCGCATAAATTCACCCTTCTTTTTGTGGCCAACTAGTTCTAATCATTTGCTTAAATCGTCTTATAATCTTTCTTTACTCATCTTATCACATTGTCCACATATTGTCTCATGTCATTACCTTACCTCTAATCCGAACTCTCCTATCGTCCCTTTGCTCGGATCTTGTTCTCAACTTTCCTGTCACCCGTGATGTTGCAATCTTTACCCGAATGTACGAAGGGGGTCAAATCATTCTAAGAACCGCCTCAACATAGCTTCACTAATTCTTATGTTTCACTTTATCTTTGCCTCATTTCTGCTACCACCAGCATTGGAATACCTTTTTGGTTCAACCATAAGCACGTCTTGTTCGTTCTCAGCACTAATTCCACTTCGGTAATCTATCTCAAACCATCCTAACATCTTTCCTTAAGCATCCACTTGGTCTCACCTCCAGTGAATAAATATTCATGGGTAACCTGACTGCCCTTGCACGACCTGTATACTTAATCTTAGTTGCGATCGTTCCTTCTTCTGGTTCGTACTATTCCACATCTTACTCCCGTGCCCACATTTGCTAGGAGTCTACCTTGTCTTACCCCTTTTCCCCTGCTTTTCTTACTTCTACCATAGGAAATTTTCTACCGCTA